>NC_047173.1:18181345-18246345 GCF_009819705.1 Hippoglossus hippoglossus
TAACGTCTCCACCCGTCCTCTGTCCCTCAGACTCTAAAGCTATCGTGGACGGGAACCTGAAGTTGATCCTGGGTCTGATCTGGACCCTGATCCTCCACTACTCCATCTCCATGCCCATGTGGGAGGACGAGGACGACGAGGACGCGAAGAAACTGACGCCAAAGCAGCGTCTGCTGGGCTGGATCCAGAACAAGGTGCCTCAGCTCCCCATCACCAACTTCCACCGAGACTGGAGGGACGGGAAGGCGCTCGGAGCACTGGTGGACAACTGTGCCCCCGGTGAGCACCAGAGCTCTGACACACATGACACGCTAATCGCTAATCAATAATCAATCAATAATCAGCTTCAGGAGAAACTAATGTCTGTGATGCGTTCAGGTTTGTGTCCGGACTGGGAAACATGGGATCCCAGTCAGCCGGTGGAGAACGCCAGAGAGGCCATGCAGCAGGCGGACGACTGGCTCGGAGTTCCACAGGTAACACACTAACAAATTAACGCACAAAAACACACACTCGAGATTTATGTGTGTGTCTGCGTCCTCAGGATTAAACATTGTGGTCATGTTGTCGTCATGTTGTCGTCATGTTGTGGTTCTTCTTCAGGTGATCGCTCCAGAGGAGATTGTCGACCCAAACGTGGACGAGCACTCTGTGATGACCTACCTGTCTCAGTTCCCTAAAGCCAAACTAAAGCCCGGCGCCCCCTTGAGGGCAAAGACTCTGCACCCGAAAAGAGCCAAAGCTTTCGGACCTGGTGAGGAAACCAACTCGTCACTTTTCTTAGTTACGTGTTTCCTGATGTTTTAAAACATTCTACAGATCAAACTCAGGTGAGATGATCCCACTGAAACTTTTACCTGTGAGGTTCCTCTGGGTTCTGTTCTCGGCTCTCCGCTATAACTGAGTTATTCATAATGAAAACATTTTGTGCTGATGATGAACTGATATTTGTTGATAAATTCATCAGAACTTTGTCGGCTCCATTTTACGAAGAATTTGAGTTCATTTGTTTAAGTTCATTTAAATCAGAAATGGTGGATTTTATAAGTAATTAGCTCGATGTGACTTATTCATGAATTAGTGAATTAATGTTTGTCTGCGTTTATCAGTTTGCATCTGAAATAATCACCTATCGGTGGTGCTAACGCTAGGCAATGCTATTGCTAACCCTTCATCATGTCTCAGGTATCGAACCTCGAGGGAACATGGTTCTGAAACCAGCGGAGTTCCTGGTGGAGACGGTGGAGGCCGGACTGGGTGAGGTTCTGGTTTACGTGGAGGATCCAGAGGGACATACGGAGGAGGTGGGAACTCTCATCACTCCTAAATAAATGAAATGGTTAAATCAGAATAAGTTAAGTCAGTCTCCGGTCTGTGTGTGTCCATCAGGCTCGAGTCATCCCCAACAACGACAAGAACAGAACCTACTCTGTGGTCTACCTGCCCAAAGTGGAGGGGCTTCATAAGGTGAGAAAAACACTATTTAAAGGTTCACTTACTCCTCAGCTTTCGTCTCATGGTCGTCTTCAGTGAACACAACTGAATGTGAACATCTTCAGATTCAGTGGAGAAGATTTAACATCATCTGATAAAACGTCATTTAGATTCACGATCAAACTGGTTTTAAGTCTGTAAGAAATAAACCTGACAGGCCTGTGATTCCCTCTCTGACCAGGTGAAGGTGCTGTTCGCTGGGCAGGACATTGACAGAAGTCCCTTCATCGTGAACGTTTCCAAGGCGATGGGCGACCCGAGCAGAGTCCAGGCCCGTGGGCCGGGGCTGCAGACGATGGGGAACGTGGCCAACAAGCCGACGTACTTTGACATTTACACAGCAGGTAAAAACTGAACTGTTGCTTTAAACGACTTCAATTCATCTGAGAAACAAACAAAGACAAAGTGTGGAAACGTCTCTTTGTCCGTCCTCCAGGGGCGGGAGCCGGAGACGTGGGCGTCATCATCGTGGACTCTAACGGTCGCAGGGACACAGTGGAGATTGTCCTGGAAAACAAAGGGGACAGTATTTTCCGCTGCACCTATGTCCCCGTCCTGGAGGGGGCGCACACCGTCTGCGTGACCTTTGCCGGGCAGCAGATTCCCACAAGCCCTTTCACTGTCCACATCTGTGAGGGTAGGTGTCACACAGCACTGGTTCTGCTGGAGTCTGAAGGTTCTTCTAAGTTCTGATGTTTAAACTGAAACCAGGAGGATTTTAACAGGTCACATTCAAAAACTGTTTTTATTTTATGTCTGAAATGTAATGTTTGTTCTTTTCATCATCTGATAATCAGAAGAGTGAAGATTGAGCCACCCTCCGGTAACATCCTGTTTCTAACCAGACGAAGGTTTAAAATGATCGTATGAAACATGAAGCTCAGTCTGGATCTGATTGGACAGTCGCGCCAGTTCTTATGTTTGATTGGTTGAAACTGTTCATCGTATCCATAGTCTCCTCCCTCATTGGTCTGTCGGCAGAGGTGTGGACGGACTTGACTTTAGTTTTAAATAAAGTTTTGATAAAGGATCTTGAACTTTGAACCTGGTTCTCTTTGATTCCGTACTCGTTTGTTTTGGCCTGAATCTGTTCTCAGTCAGGATTCAGGTTTAGAGTCGGGATCATCTAATCCTGACTCAAGACAGAAGCTTGTTTTGATTTCTGCAGTCTTCACCCCCGACGATATAATGTTTGAACCACGAGTCGGTTCATTTGGTGCATTTGAACTAGTGTGGAGTACTGTAGTACTGTAGTACTGTGGAGTACTGTGGAGTACTGTAGTACTGTGGAGTACTGTGGAGTACTGGAGTACTGTGGAGTACTGTGGAGTACTGGAGTACTGTGGAGTACTGCGCCCTAAGGTGCTGATGCTGCTTTAATTGTTTGCTTGTTTTCTTGTTTCTCGACTGTTTAAAACTTGATCCGAAGATTTGATTTACTTGTTTGTGTGAATTTGACTCTGGAGTTGAGTCTTGATTTGTGATTTTAAAATCTTGGATTGGAATTTGTTTGGGATTTGAACAAAGAAATCTTGTCTTCCTGGTTCTGGTCTTGCGGCAGCGCCACCTGCTGGTGCGGAGGTGTCTTTCCTCTTATATCTACATCTGTCATCACTGTTGTTCCCTCCTGCAGTTCCACAGAGCGCCCAACCTCCCGGCTCTCCGGTGCAGATGGTACCTCAGTCCACTCGCACCCCTCCCTCAGACAAGACACGGAGAGCCCCCCCTCCAACGCCGCCCAAACCCAGGCGACCAAGTTAGTAGAGGCTGGGGGGGTTGAGGGCAGGGCTGGGGCTGGAGGCTCACCTGGTTTCCTTCCACCTGAACTCAAACATCCTGCCTCCACCTCTCTGCGTTTCCTGTTTGTAGCATGTGCAGCAGCTGCTTCGTCTTCACTGCCACTGAGCGGCTGTGGGGGGGCGGAGCCTCTCTCAGTGATTAACGCCACTTTAACTAAAGACGCTGATCAACTGAGTTTTATATCTTCAGCTCAGAAACATTTAAACATTTTTAAAACATGTTTCATCTGTTGAGAACAAATTTATCGGCAGATATTCTGATTAGAGCCAATTTTGTGCAAAAATATGTATTTTACAAGTTCTACCTAATTCTTCTTCTTCATCAACATTGTTGTTCGAGCTTTTAATGGTTGCTAAGATACAGAGAAACTCACGAGACTCGTACAATTAACAGTTTAAGAAATGATCATTATTACATTACAGCCACGTACATTAAAGTTCATAATGTTCAGATTCACATTCAGTGTTTTCATTCACAATTAAATAATTCAATAATTCCTGTAACGTGAAACTCTGAAGAAATCTTTGATGAGAATCTATAAATACTCCTGCTCACACGCACGCTCTGTAGATTTGAACAAAGACGTCACTGAATAGATTCAGAAAATCTTTCTTTTTACATAAAGAAATTAAAATTCGTACATTTATTTTTAATATAATTAAATTGTCAGTTTTTGTTTGAAGGCCCCGCCCCTTTATAAACCTCTTATTTTATTTTTAATTAACTTAACATGTAGCCTCTTATTAAACAGTATGTGACCTTTACATGTGAATAATCATTTCACATATTTAAATTATCTTCATCACCTGCTTCAGCTTCAGTGACTCTTCTTCCTCCATCTAACACCAGCCTCTGTTATTATATGAACATATTATTTATTTAAGATGGTTTGATTCAGTTCTGAACCTGCAGCTCTTCCTCCTCCTCCTCCTCCTCCCGCTTCATCTCACTTCATCTTTGCTGCTTGTTTCTTTCAGCCTCACTAACACAGTCTGTTATCTCAGTTTCATTGATGATGATCTGAATCCAGACTTTAACACCTGAGTTCAGGTTTACATTTTGGATTCAGGATTGATAGTAATAATGAAAAATTTAATTTATTGTCTATTGTCAGTTTATTGTTTTAATAATTCAGTTAAAATATTTTGCATTTAAAAACAGTCTTATGTGTTTTTTACTTTATAGAAACATTCAGATTGAAAATTTAATTATGAAATTATTATTTAAAATCCCATTTCAAATTAAGGTGAACTAGAGTCAGTAAATTCTAAAAAAAAATTTGAATTGTTATATTTTGTCTTTTGTAAACACTGATAAAAATATAATGTCTTGGGAAATAGAATTATTCCAACTTTACTTTTTTTGTGTTTTAAAGTAAAAGATATGAAATCTCTAAATATGTAATAATTAATTAACCTGAAGAAAATCTTTCGTCTCCCTCAGGTAGTTTCCTGAAAAGCTAAACATGAAAGTTAGTTAAAAACAGTTGAAATAAAAATCTGATCTTATTGTTAAACTCGCACCAGTTTTTTTGTTTCACCTCTTAACGTCAGCTCGTGAAGTTAGATTCAGTTTTAGATTTATTCTTTTTGTTAGTTTCATGTCACCTCCAGTCTAATCAGTGTCCTGCGTCTCCTCCTGATTGGTCCAACAGCCTGCAACCCGAACGCCTGCCGAGCCTCAGGCCGCGGCCTGCAGCCAAAAGGTCTGAGGGTGAAAGAAGTGGCAGATTTTAAAGTTTACACTAAAGGAGGCGGCAGCGGTGAACTCGAAGTCACCGTGAAGGGACCAAGTAAGACGCCGCCACCCATTGATCACTTTTGATTTGTTGGCCATTTTCAGTCTAAGTGATATTTGTATCTTGAACTCAGACGGTCTTGAGGAGCCGGTGAAGGTCCTGGAGGTGGAAAACTGTGTGTTTGAGTGTAATTATTATCCCATCATGACGGGAAAATACATCGTCACCGTCACCTGGGGGGGACACAGCATCCCACGCAGGTGAGACTCGATCACCTGAGCCACAAACACAGCAGCACATCCTGTTTCAATTGAAATGTTCTAGTTATTATATTTATCGTTTCCATGTAAACACAGAATTATAAGGGATCTAGCATCGAGCCTTGAGGAATTCCAGAGGTTCAGATTGTGAAGAACAATATTCTGCAGCTTTCATGAAACATGTAACACTTTTCTCTTTTTTAAAGATCTTAAAGTCTTGATTAGTTTGGTCTCACATCAAAAATGTCCTCATGTTTCATTGATTCCATTTTCTTTTCTGACCAACAGAACAAATTAAAACATTCAGGTTGTTGTTTGTGGTTATTTCTTTGTAAAATGACTGAATTAATATATTTAAATGATTTGTTATATATTATGTTGTTACTTATATTCTCGTTATAGTTTTTGGTATTAAAAGATATAAAATATCTTTTGTCTAATGGCAGATGATTTTGTATCAGTTAAATCTTTAAATGTTGTGTAATAATGTCTAACATTACGTTTTCAGTCCGTTTGAAGTGCAGGTAGGTGAGGAGGCGGGGCCTCAGAAGGTGAGGGCCTGGGGCCCGGGGCTGGAGACTGGATTGGTCGGGAAGAGTGCGGACTTTGTGGTGGAGGCCATCGGGACGGAGGTGGGAACGCTCGGTACGTGTTGACGAAACATCACCACACAAATTACCACGGGGAACATTTGACGGCAATATTTGATTTTAAAAGCGTCGCTGCACAGTTCATGAAACTCAAAGTTAATTTGGAATGAAAGTAAAAATTCTTTCTGTTTTGTCACAGAAAACTGAGACAGTAGGATGTCTGTTGTTTCTAGTTTCATATTATTCCAGGGAAAACAGATAAACAGCAGTGTCATCAGCAAACAGAGAAATAATGGACGGACGCTATAGTACGTAAAGTTTTTAACATGAAATCCGATTTTGAGCTGTTAAAAATGATATTGTTTTATATTTTGTGTTTATTCATCGTCTCAGAGAAATTAATCCATAAAACTTTACATGAAATATAAATATTAAACTTACAGATTTAACATGAACCCATCACACTCCTGCTCCCCAGAGGATGAACACTAGAGACTGAGGTTTTATTTTGAAGTAAAAGGTTTGACTCAGGTGTTTTGTACAGGCTTCTCCATCGAGGGCCCCTCGCAAGCCAAGATCGAGTGTGACGATAAAGGTGACGGATCATGTGACGTTCGTTACTGGCCGACTGAACCCGGCGACTTCGCCGTCCACGTCATTTGTGACGACGAGGACATCAAGGACAGTCCGTTCATGGCTCACATCCTCTCTGCTGCCAACGACATCTTCCCAGAGAAGGTTTGACCACCAACCTTCAAATGATTTAACACATGTGAACTGTTTACTGTTAATAACGTGTTGGACGTCCTCAGGTGAAATGTTACGGTCCTGGTCTGGAGCCTCTCGGCTGCATCGTCAACAAACCTGCTGACTTCACCATCGATGCTCACGGAGCCGGACGAGGAGAACTGAAGCTCTACGCTCAGGTGACCTTCAGCTGGTTTCAATCAAACGTCGTTCTTCTGTCGTGATGCAGCTACGTGACGTGTTTGTGTTTCCAGGACGCCGAGGGTTTCCCCATCGACATACAGATCACAGAAAATGAGGACAGCACCTTCCTCTGCGTTTATATTCCCACTAAACCCATCAAACACACCATCATCGTCACCTGGGGCGAAGTCAACGTCCCCAACAGCCCGTTCAGGGTACGAAGCCTCGTTCACTCAAACACCATTAAACAGATTTCTTTAAATCAAAAAACAAGTTTAAACACTGAGGCAGCAAAACTAAGATTTATAATAACTGATATCTATTATATTTCATATTTAAAGGATCATTTCACAGATACAATCATTTTTACATCATCCACATATTAATATAAATGAAAATTATTGATGTTTATTTTGACACTTAGTGACAGAACCAAAGAGGACCCAGGTTAGAACCCTGAGGTTCTCCGCAGGCTCAGATTTATATGAAACAATGTGAAATTATTAAAGGTTATTCACTTATCTGTTGTTGTTTATTTGTTGATGAGTTGTTTCTTTGAATTAACATCATAGAAACAATAATAATAAAATGTGTCAAATAGCAAATACAAAGGCATAAGAAATATATATACATATAAAATGTTATGTTGCGGACCAGGTGACGATCGGTGAAGGCAGCCATCCGGAGAACGTGAAGGTTTACGGTCCAGGCGTGGAGAAGACGGGACTGAAGGCCAACGAGCCGACGTACTTCACCGTGGACTGCAGCGAGGCCGGCCAGGGTCGGATATCTGTGACGTCATACGTCCTCTGTTACTTCTTCATAATGTTTTAATAATTAAGTTTTTTTTCACATCATTCCTGATAAAGTATTTTTTTTCCTGCAGGTGACGTCAGCATCGGGATCAAATGTGCTCCAGGTGTGGTCGGACCTGCCGAGGCCGACATCGACTTCGACATCATCAAGAACGACAACGACACGTTCACGGTGAAGTACATGCCCCCGGTCCGGACAGTACACCATCATGGTCCTGTTCGCTGATCAGGTGAGACGCAGCTTAACGACCTCTGAAACAAAACACTGAGCTCACCTGAACGCACCCTCACCTTTTATGTTACAACAGGAAATACCCATCAGCCCCTTCAGAATAAAGGTGGATCCCTCCCATGATGCAGCTAAAGTCCGAGCAGAAGGACCTGGACTGAATAAAACAGGTGAGAGAGAAACTTTAAAGAAAGAAAGTGAGCAGTAGATCCTGAGCCTCATGATGTAATGTCTTCTCCTTCAGGTGTGGAGGTGGGGAAACCAACTCACTTCACCATCTACACTAAAGGAGCAGGAAAAGCCAAACCCGAGGTTCATTTCACTGCGGCCACTAAAGGTGAAGCCGTCAGAGACTTCGAGATCATCGACAACCACGACTACTCCTACACCGTCCGCTACACGGCCGTTCCAGCAGGTGAGACCACGCCTTTCTCCGCCATCCGCCGTTAAAACATGAAGACGAGCAATGAAGCTCAGTAAACCATGTTCACTGTTTGTCTCAGGGCAACGTGTCCGTCACAGTTTGTCACGGAGGAGACCCCATCCCTAAAAGTCCCTTTAACATCAGTGTGGCGCCCCCTATGGACCTGAACAAGGTCAAAGTTCAAGGGCTGAACAACAGTAAGTCAAACATCAGACATAAAAGTATTATTAATAATATATTATTCAAATCTAAATAATTAAAATAAAATAAGTTTCTCTGAGCGAACATCATGTCTGTTTTGTTTTTTTTAAACGAAGAGGTGGATGTTGGGAAAGATCAGGAGTTCACCATCAGTACACGAGGAGCTGGAGGTCAGGGCAAACTGGAGGTCAAGATCACCTCCCCGTCACGTCGACCAATCCCCTGCAAGCTTGAGTCGGGCACAGCCAATGAGCTTCACACAGTGAAATACATCCCCCCTGAGGAGGGGCCGTTCAGACTGGATATCTGCTATGACGGACACCCCGTCCCAGGAAGTCCGTTCACTGTGGAGAGCGTGATGCCGCCTGACCCGACCAAGGTGAGTCGCATTTAAAGTGAAGAAGAAGAAAAGATCGGAGTCTCCTGAGCTTAATGTTTTTACTCATAAAATAAATTTATCAAATTCATTTAAATCTTTTTTTCATCCAGTTAAACGCCCCCTTCAGTTAAATGCTCCGTTTCAAACCTCAGACTGATCGTCTGTTTCATCTGAACCCTCCAGGTGCGTGCCTATGGTCTAGGTCTTCAGGGAGGCATTGTGGGTAAACCCGCCCCCTTTGCCATTGACACAAAGGGAGCGGGCACCGGCGGTTTGGGCCTGACGGTGGAGGGGCCGTGCGAAGCAAAGATCGAATGTCAGGACAACGGTGACGGCTCCTGTTCGGTCTCCTACCTGCCGACTGAGCCCGGTGAGTACGCCATCAATATCCTGTTCGCTGACCAGCACATCCCCGGCTCCCCCTTCAAGGCCGTGGTGCATACCGCCTTCGATCCCAGCAAGGTGACGGCGAGCGGCCCCGGCCTAGAGCGAGGCAAAGTCAACGAGGACGGATCGTTCACGGTGGACTGCTCCAAAGCCGGAGAGGCGGAGCTCACCATTGAGATTATCTCAGACTCTGGAGCCAAAGCTGAAGTTCACATCCAGAACAACAGCGACGGGACGTACTCCATCACCTACATCCCACAGTTCCAGGGCACGTACGCCATCACCATCAAATATGGAGGACACGCCGTGCCCAAGTTCCCCGTCCGCCTGCAGGTGGAGCCGGCTGTCGACACCAGCGGAGTCAAGGTCCACGGACCTGGAGTCGAACCCAGAGGTGAGAAGAAACTTTTCTACAGAGTTAACTTTTTGATTTTATTAAATCAAGAAATAAATCTCTATCAAATCTGAATAATTCAAACGTCATCAGATCTGTTCAGTTTTACTTTTCAGGAAATTCAAGCTGCTCATTAGAAACTAAATTAATGAAACTATCGACCCACCATGAGGTCGCCTGTTGCTTTGTGAGTTTCTGTACCCATTGGACGGTACTAGCTGTCAATCACACTGTGTATCCACCCGCACCCCCCAATACATACGGTGCTTTATGGTCTATTTGACTCTAAATGATCATAATTTTGGTCATTATTTCCGCTGCTATGCGGACGACACCCAGCTCTATCTTTGCACCAAGCCCAACATTGCCCTCCCACCATCTTTCCTCTCTGATTGCCTCTTAGAAATCAAATCCTGGTTCACTCAAGATTTCCTCAAACTTAACTGCAGTAAAACTGAACTTCTCCTTGTCGGCACCGAGTCCACTCTGGTCCAATGTAACAGTTTTTCACTTACACTTGACAACGCCACAGTTTCTCCATCTCCCCAAGTCAAGACTCTGGGTGTCGTCCTTGACAGCACTCTATCTTTCGAATGTCACATCAATAACATCAACACGTTCCTGTAGCTTCATGCTGCACAAAATCAGGCGAATACGCCCCCTTCTCACTCAGAAGGCGGCGCAGGCTCTGGTCCAGGCTCTGGTCCAGGCTCTGGTCCAGGCTCTGGTCCAGGTTCTGGTCCAGGTTATGGTCCAGGCTCTATAGACTACTGCCCCTCCCTCCTGGCAGGTCTACCTGCTGCTGCCATCCGACCTCTGCAGCTCATCCAGAAACCAGCAGCTCCACTGGTCTTTAACCTGAGTTCACTCACACTCCTCCGCTCCCTTCACTGGTTACCAGTAGCTGCCCGCATCCGTTTCAAGACTCTAGTACTTGGTACCGTGCTGTGAACGGATCGGGTCCAGTCTACATCCAGGACATGGTCAAACCTTACACCCCCGCTCGTCCACTCCGCTCTGCATCAGCCAATCAGCTGCTCCCTCACTGCGAGGGACAGCTGTCACTCAACAACATCACAACTGTTTGTTGTGTATCTGTTTTATTTTATTATTATTTATACCTGTAAATCCAGTATTTTTATGTCGTGGTCAGAGAATGATTAAAGTCAGTAGGTCGAGGTTCATGTTTTTAGTCTCTGGTCCGAAGTCTGTTTCTTGACGTCAGCTCTCATTGGTTTATTTACTGACACGTAATAAAGTCTGCAGCTCATTCAAACTTGAACTTTCCTCGTTATGTTTCCTTCTCTTTTAAAACAAATTCATGAAAAGTGTGAATGTTGCACAGAGGCTGAATAACATGACGACTGCTTCCTGTTTCCTGATCAACATCTGCTGCGTCCTCACTAATGAATGTTTGATTTGTTTCTGGTCCGCAGGCGTCCTGAGGGAAGTGACCACACATTTCATCGTCGATGCTCGGTCGCTCTACAAAAGTGGCAGTCAAATCAAAACCTGCATCTCCAACCCGTTAGGCGCCAACACAGACGCCTACATAACCGACAAGGGCGACGGGACGTACAGGGTGGAGTACACGCCGTATGAGGACGGTGAGGAGTCACACGCGTCTGTGTTCGTAGGAGGCTGCAGAGCTGCTGCTGGTTTATAGATGTTTTTCTTCCAAAGCAACACGTCGTTAAACTAAAATCCACAAAAGTAAAATCCCTGCTGGGTTTTAAAAAGTCGCAGTAAAGAGATGTGTTTGTGGTTTAAAAAAATTCCTCGTGTTGAAAACTGATGATCAAATGGACACCAGAAGTTAACTTTATTATTTTATAATGTGAATATTATGATTATTATATGAAAGTGTTTCAGTGAAGTGAGTCGAGTCTCTAACGAGCGAGTGATGCACTCTGGGTATAAATAGCTGCAGACAGATGGTTTTCCATTGATAGTAACCTGTGACATGTTGGAGCCCAGTGCATTGTGGGACAGGAATACTCAGAGAGGCGTGTGGTCTGCTCACACACACACACACAATGTGTGATGTCTGTTTTCTGTGTGTGTGTGCGAAAGGTTGTTGGTTCTAAATCTGAATGATTCTCAGGAACCTTTGAGCAACAGCTTCTCACTGACGTCAGCTGAGAACTGAGGTTACTATTAGTAACCACCAGTTACAACAGCGCCACTTGTGACATCACGTTCATTTGAACATAAAACTTTTTTCTTGTGTGATTAACGTACAAACCGCTGAGCTCAGCCATAAGTTGCCAAACAAAATGATTGTCTATTTGGACAATAGGTGGCGCTGTCAGTGTGTTTTATATCTAAGCCCAGGTTCTTATTTTTACGACTCGTGACTTGAACTTGAACTTAGAGTTGGACACAACCAGGCGGAGGTATCTCAGACGTTCCTCCTCCCGCCCACGGCAGCCTGATGGGATGTGTGGTCCCTCCGGTCATATTTCCCTGATTCACATGAACTCGATAGCAGAGCATCATTCTTATGGCCGTCTGCAGTGATGACATCATGACGCCTCCTCCCGTCTGTGTGGCGTCCAGGTGTCAGGTGACAATTCTGTGATTCTTCTCTCGTCTCTTTCTGTCGTCAGGTTTACATCTGATTGACGTCCTGTTCGACGACGTCTCTCTGCCGAAGAGTCCGTTCAGAGTGACGGTGACGGAGGGTTGTGATCCCAGTCGAGTGCGAGCGTACGGTCCAGGTCTGGAGGAAGGACTGGTCAACAAACCGAACCGTTTCACCGTCGAGACCAGGTCAGTTCACCTTTCAACTACGTCCAACATGACACACATCTGAAGATGTCCGACAGCCACTGTCTGGTTTCTCATCGTCTGGTTGTTCCTCAGGGGAGCAGGCACCGGGGGTCTGGGTTTGGCCATTGAGGGTCCGTCTGAGGCGAAGATGTCGTGTAAAGACAACAAAGATGGCAGCTGCAGCGTGGAGTACATCCCCTTCACTCCTGGAGAGTACGACGTCAACATCACGTTTGGAGGTCTCCCTATCCAAGGTGACGGATCCACTTTATTAAATCCTGAGTTTAGATCTTCAAAAGTTCAGCTGGGGTGAAACTCACCTGAGTGTTGGTGTCACAGGAAGTCCTTTCAGGGTCCCGGTGCGAGAGCTGGTGGATCCCAGTAAGGTGAGATGTTCAGGTCCTGGACTGGGAAGTGGAGTCAGAGCTCACGTCTCCCAGACGTTCATTGTCGACTGCAGCAAGGCCGGCGTCGCTCCGCTAGAGGTTCAGCTCTACGGTCCGACAGGTGAGACCACGAAAGCCACACTGGTTCTTCTTCTTCTGATTCCTGAGAGACACGTCCATGGACTCAGACCTCAGCCTCAATGATTGATCACACGATGACACGTT
The DNA here is from genome assembly GCF_009819705.1 of Hippoglossus hippoglossus. NCBI lineage: Eukaryota > Metazoa > Chordata > Actinopteri > Pleuronectiformes > Pleuronectidae > Hippoglossus > Hippoglossus hippoglossus. The sequence goes on from NC_047173.1 coordinate 18,194,370, forward strand.
TCTCCTCAGGTGTGACCGAACCCATCAGCATCAGCGACAACAGTGACGGGACTCACACGGTGAACTACACTCCTGCCAACGATGGCCCGTACACGGTGTGTGTGAAGTACGCCGACCAGGAGGTTCCTCGCAGGTCAGTACTGCACAGATCAGTTTGTGATTCCGTCCTCTTTGTCTTCATGGTCGAGGTCTAACGTCTCAAACGTCTCTTCTCAGTCCGTTCAAGATCAAGACGTTACCGGCTCACGATGCCAGTAAAGTTCGAGCCAGCGGTCCCGGTCTGAACGCATCAGGGGTCCCGGCCAGTCTGCCGGTGGAGTTCACCATCGATGCCCGGGACGCTGGAGAGGGACTGCTCACCGTCCAGATCCTGGTGAGTCTCAGCGTCCTGACGGACACCAGCTCAGAATAAAAGGTTCCAACTAACATGGTTCTTCAAACCAGCTGTGAAGTGAAGAACGTTTGAGAAACAGATCTTAGTGTTGATTCTTTTTGACTTTGAGCTGCATCGAAGATTAAACCAGATTCATTTCACTCATATTCCTGCTGCTCACGTCTCAGAGCTGTGAAACATTTTCTGTTTCATTAACACTTAATAAATTTGTTGTTTGTCTGAAGGAAACTCTGACGTGAGTTAACAAATCCTTCGTCACCTCGTTTAACTCTTTTCCTTTTTTACTCAACTACAACAAACAGGAAGTTCGTTGTAGTTGGAACCAACAGTTTCTCTGTTTCCATGACGATTTAAACCAGGTGACATCGTTAATTTACAGATAAACATCAGATCATGAGCTGGAAAATCAGAACCTGTGAATTAAAGTTTCCATTATTTGAAAACACTGATTTGTGGGCGTGGCCTGAAACGATGATTTATATTCTTTATGAGTCGTCAATAATCAGAACAGTTTCTGTGTCACTGACTCTTTAACCCTGATTCAAACTCTCCATGTGACGTCCTGCCGTGCCCCTGGCGGCCTCCGGGTGGCGCTGCGTGCTGCAGGGTCCGGATGGAAGCAGGCGAGAGGCCTCTGTGTTTGTGGAGGACTGGGCCCGGAGGGTGTGGGAGACTCATATAGTAAAGAAAACCATCCCCTTCAGTATTCTGAGGAGAGGCTGTGTAAGGCATCACCTCACCCTCCCTCACCCCTCCCTCACCCCTCGTCTCACCCCTCGTCCCCCCCCCCCTCAGAGACTACATATTATTGTACATCTGTACAGATTAAGAGTTTAAAAGTGGCTTTATAGTTCGAACCCAAACTTTCTACCGGTATTTCTGCTTCATCTGCTCTTAAATGTTTTAATTACAACATTTTAGCAGCAAGCATATAAAGTTTCTTTACATGTAAATTCAGGGAAGTTTGTGTTGTTTGCTGAGTTTTAAAAGTAAAAAAACTGTGAATCCTGAAACCTCGTGTTCACAGAAACTTTAACTTCAGTCTGAGAATCTTCACAAGAACGAGACTGAAGAAGAAAACATCAAGTTTAATAAGAAAACAATCTGGTTTAAGTTAGTTTGTGTTTTATGCCTCCTCCTCTGTCCTCTGTCCCCCCCCCCCCCCCCCCCCTCCTCTGTGGTCTCCCATCAGTTTGTCTAATGATGTAACAGACACATGGTTTTCAGTTCTCCACTAACCAGAGTGCCTCCATCCATCCTCCATCCTCCTGCTGCTCCAGTAGATTTAGACCCTGTGTGACACACTTGATGATAAACGCTGCCAACACCACTGGTCTCAAACCAGCTGCCGCCCAGTCCACAGTCCAGAATCCACTATCCAGTCCAGAGGCCACTAACTAGTCCACAGTGGAGGATCATGTGTGAACACAAAGAGTGAGACTCAGTTTGTCTTCTCCTCCTGAGCTCCTGTATAAAGTGTAGATCTAGGAGCAGTGTGAACACAGCAGAGGATCCTCCACTGATTCACTGAGTGGGGGGGGGGGGAGCTTCTAACACGGGACACAAACATGAAGAAACTAAAACAAATGTCTCTGGTGAAGAAGTGCTGACACACACGTAGAAGACACGGACGAGGAATCGAACGCTTACAGAATCAGTTTGTTCTGAGGCTGCTCCCGTTTCTCTTTGCAGGAGAAACCGCGGTCATGTGGCTCATGGTGTGAGACCATTGATGTGCAGCGCGTCACTTCAGTGTTTTAACGTTACTGTTTGTCATACGTGTTCACAAACCGCACATGTCCAGGATCCGGAGGGAAAACCTAAGAAGGCAAACATCCGAGACAACCGGGACGGGACGTACACGGTGTCGTACGTCCCCGACATGACGGGACGCTACACCATCACCATCAAATACGGAGGAGACGAGATACCGTACTCGCCGTACAGAATCCACGCCTTGCCCACCGGGGACGCTAGCAAGTGTCTGGTCACAGGTCAGGCTCCGCCCATCACTGCTCTATCAACCAATTGGATTTCTTCTCCTGAAACTGTTGTTTTCCCACAGTGTCGATTGGAGGACACGGTCTGGGTGAGTTGTGATTAAACTTTGTTCAGTTACATGACAAAAATGGGTTTGATCAAATGTTTTTATATAAAAGTGACTTTACGTTCAGGACGATGTTCATGACTCGTGTCCTCGTCAGGATCAGGGATCGGCCCGACCATCCAGATTGGCGAGGAGACCGTCATCACCGTGGACGCAAAGGCTGCTGGGAAAGGTAAAGTCACCTGTAAGGTGTCGACTCCTGACGGAGCGGAGCTGGACGTGGACGTGGTGGAGAACGCAGACGGGACGTTTGATATCTACTACACGGCCCCGGAGCCGGGGAAGTACGTCATCACCATCCGGTTCGGAGGGGAACACATTCCCAACAGCCCCTTCCACGTGGTGGTGAGTCGCAAAGCTGCAGGGGCCTCAAGGGCCTCAGGGGCCACAGGGACCTCAAGGGCCTCAGGGGCCACAGGGACCTCAAGGGCCTCAGGGGCCACAGAGGCCTAAAGGGCCTCAGGGGCCACAGGGACCTAAAGGGCCTCAAGGGCCACAGGGGCCACAGGGACCTCAAGGGCCTCAGGGGCCACAGAGGCCTAAAGGGCCTCAGGGGCCACAGGGACCTAAAGGGCCTCAGGGGCCACAGGGACCTAAAGGGCCTCAGGGGCCACAGGGACCTCAAGGGCCTCAGGGGCCACAGAGGCCTAAAGGGCCACAGAGGCCTAAAGGGCCTCAGGGGCCACAGGGACCTAAAGGGCCTCAGGGGCCTCAAGGGCCTCAGGGGCCACAGGGACCTAAAGGGCCTCAGGGGCCACAGGGACATAAAGGGCCACAGAGGCCTAAAGGGCCTCAGGGGCCACAGGGACCTAAAGGGCCTCAGGGACCTAAAGGGCCTCAGGGGCCACAGGGACATAAAGGGCCACAGAGGCCTAAAGGGCCTCAGGGGCCACAGGGACCTAAAGGGCCTCAGGGGCCTCAAGGGCCTCAGGGGCCACAGGGACCTAAAGGGCCTCAGGGGCCTCAAGGGCCTCAGGGGCCACAGGGACCTAAAGGGCCTCAGGGGCCACAGGGACCTAAAGGGCCTCAGGGGCCACAGGGACCTAAAGGGCCTCAGGGGCCACAGAGGCCTAAAGGGCCTCAGGGGCCTCAGGGGCCACAGAGGCCTAAAGGGCCACAGAGGCCTAAAGGGCCTCAGGGGCCACAGGGACCTAAAGGGCCTCAGGGGCCACAGAGGCCTAAAGGGCCTCAGGGGCCTCAGGGGCCACAGGGACCTAAAGGGCCTCAGGGGCCACAGGGACCTAAAGGGCCTCAGGGGCCACAGGGACCTAAAGGGCCACAGGGACCTAAAGGGCCTCAGGGGCCACAGGGAACCTAAGAAACCTAAGAAAGTCCACTTATCTCAACCAGCTCATTAATCACCTCATCAATGAATTATTATTATTCTAATGGAAACATTAACAGAATTAATGTGGTTAACAGTGGTTATTGTTTTTCTAACTGAACATTAGCTTAGCATCAGTTTTGTGTTTTTTAACATAATCTGAATCAAACCTCAAACTCTGAGGTTGATAGGCGGAAAATTATAACTTTAAATATTAATGTTTTTAAATGTTTATTACATTTAAAGAGAAAAAATGTCTCAAGTTTTTTCTTCTGGAAACAAATGAAAACTAATAACATGTTGTTTGTGTGTGTGTGCGTGCGTGTGTGTGTGTGTGTGCATGCATTATGGTGTTAACTGTGTGTGTGTGTGTGTGTGTGTGTGTGTGTGTGTGTGTGTGTGTGTGTGTGTGTGTGTGTACTTGTCCCGTCAGGCGAGTGACTCTGGTCCGTTAATAGAGGAGCCATGTGACCAGCTTCAGTTACAGCAGACGTTCTTTCCCTATGTGGGATTCTCCCCTCAATGGGTACATTACATTATACTGTACTCTGTACTTTACTATTCTATACATTACATTATACTGTACTCTGTACTTTACTATTCTATACAGTACATTATACTGTACTCTGTACTTTACTATTCTATACAGTATATTATACTGTACTCTGTACTTTACTATTCTATACATTACATTATACTGTACTCTGTACTTTACTATTCTATACAGTATATTATACTGTACTCTGTACTTTACTATTCTATACATTACATTATACTGTACTCTGTACTTTACTATTCTATACAGTATATTATACTGTACTCTGTACTTTACTATTCTAAACGGTATATTTTACTACATTATATTAAACTGTACTACTACACAGTTTATACTGTATAGTATACAAGAGCATGGTGACAATAACTCCCCCCCCCCCCCCCCCCCATCCCGTCCTCTGTTTCTGGTTTGCAGGCGACCGATGATCCCATCAGCCCCGTGGACGGGATGGAGCCGGTGCTCCGCCCCTTCAGTCTCGTCATTCCCTTCACGGTGCAGAAAGGAGAAATCACAGGTGAGACTCTTCAACCTCGTTTAATGGAGAGTGAAGCGAGCAGCAGCGAAGTGAAGCGAGCAGCAGCGAAGTGAAGTGAAGCGAGCTGCGGCGAAGTGAAGCGAGCTGCGGCGAAGTGAAGCGAGCAGCGGCGAAGTGAAGCGAGCAGCAGCGAAGTGAAGTGAAGCGAGCTGCGGCGAAGTGAAGCGAGCTGCGGCGAAGTGAAGCGAGCAGCAGCGAAGTGAAGCGAGCAGCAGCGAAGTGAAGTGAAGCGAGCTGCGGCGAAGTGAAGCGAGCTGCGGCGAAGTGAAGCGAGCAGCAGTACAGTAAAGTGAAGCGAGCTGCAGCGAAGTGAAGCGAGCAGCAGGGAAGTGAAGCGAGCTGCAGTGAAGTGAAGCGAGCAGCAGGGAAGTGAAGCGAGCTGCAGGGAAGTGAAGCGAGCTGCAGCGAAGTGAAGCGAGCAGCAGGGAAGTGAAGCGAGCTGCAGGGAAGTGAAGCGAGCAGCAGGGAAGTGAAGCGAGCTGCAGGGAAGTGAAGCGAGCTGCAGCGAAGTGAAGCGAGCAGCAGCGAAGTGAAGCGAGCTGCAGGGAAGTGAAGCGAGCAGCAGGGAAGTGAAGCGAGCTGCAGGGAAGTGAAGCGAGCTGCAGGGAAGTGAAGCGAGCTGCAGCGAAGTGAAGCGAGCAGCAGGGAAGTGAAGCGAGCTGCAGCGAAGTGAAGCGAGCAGCAGGGAAGTGAAGCGAGCTGCAGCGAAGTGAAGCGAGCTGCAGGGAAGTGAAGCGAGCAGCAGGGAAGTGAAGCGAGCTGCAGGGAAGTGAAGCGAGCTGCAGCGAAGTGAAGCGAGCAGCAGGGAAGTGAAGCGAGCAGCAGGGAAGTGAAGCGAGCTGCAGCGAAGTGAAGCGAGCAGCAGGGAAGTGAAGCGAGCTGCTGCGAAGTGAAGCGAGCTGCAGGGAAGTGAAGCGAGCAGCAGGGAAGTGAAGCGAGCTGCAGCGAAGTGAAGCGAGCAGCAGGGAAGTGAAGCGAGCTGCAGGGAAGTGAAGCGAGCAGCAGCGAAGTGAAGCGAGCAGCAGCGAAGTGAAGCGAGCAGCAGGGAAGTGAAGCGAGCTGCAGGGAAGTGAAGCGAGCTGCAGGGAAGTGAAGCGAGCAGCAGCGAAGTGAAGCGAGCAGCAGCGAAGTGAAGCGAGCAGCAGCGAAGTGAAGCGAGCTGCAGGGAAGTGAAGCGAGCTGCAGCGAAGTGAAGCGAGCTGCAGGGAAGTGAAGCGAGCTGCAGTACAGTGAAGTGAAGCGAGCAGCAGCGAAGTGAAGCGAGCTGCAGCGAAGTGAAGCGAGCTGCAGTACAGTGAAGTGAAGCGAGCAGCAGTGAAGTGAAGCGAGCTGCAGGCTTTTATTTATTCTCTATTTGTTCATGTTAATTTGTCTCCTGGTAACAGAAAGTATCAGTTTGGACTCGATCAGGTCGACATGTTGGATTTAACGATGAGAAGAAAGTGAAAAATTTGACCCTAAACTTTTAAAACAGGAACTAATAAAGTTTTTATTGAATGTTATTAACAAAACAACGATGATGGAACTGTTGTTTTTTAAATTGTTATTAATTAGGTGAGGTGCGAATGCCGTCTGGTCGAACCGCCTGTCCTCACATCACCGACAACAAGGACGGAACCGTCACTGTGAAATACTCGCCAACTGAACGAGGTCTGCACGAGATGGAAATTAAATACGACGGAAACCACATCCCCGGTAAGAAACACACACGAGGGTCAAAGAGTCCGTTTCTGTCTCCGGATGAAAACAGACTTCAGCTCTGTCGTGTTTTAGTTTGAATGAAATCCTTCGTGTTCGTTCTGGTGTTTTCACAGGAAGTCCTCTTCAGTTCTACGTTGATGCCATCAACAGTGGTCATGTGACAGCGTACGGCCCCGGTCTGAGCCACGGCACCGTGAACCGACCGTCTACGTTCACGATCGTCACTAAAGACGCCGGCGAAGGTGACGTCACATTAACGGAGTCTGTTTGAAGGAGAAACGTTGGACTGAATGTACGAAGTGTGTCTCTGCAGGGGGTCTCTCTCTGGCGGTGGAGGGTCCGTCTAAAGCTGAGATCAGCTGTAAAGACAACAAAGACGGGACGTGCACCGTGTCCTACCTGCCGACCGCACCTGGCGACTACAACATCATCGTCAAGTTTGACGACAAACACATCCCCGGCAGTCCCTTCACCGCCAAGATCACCGGTTAGAACACTTCTCTTTTACAAACTTCACTAATTAATCAACTTTATTTTGTGCTTGTAGCATTTTCAGAGGTTCTTTTGTGTAAGGTTTCAAAATAAAAGCTTCTCACTCTTATCACATTAAAACACTTTTATTTTGAAAAAAAAGATCAAAATCAGCTCAATGCAACAACACGTCTGTTCGATACCTGATCTGATCAATGAGCTCAGTTTGGATCCTGAACCCAAACTGAAGAATCTGTGTTCAGTCGTATTGTGGAGTTCCTCAGGGTTCGGTTTTATTTCTTTATAAATTCTTCTACAAACTAAAATCTAATAGAGAAATTAGATTTAATCAGTGATGAAACGGAAACATCTGTATAAACTGTATTTGATCAACAGGCGACGACTCTATGAGGACTTCTCAGCTCAACGTTGGCACGGCAACAGACGTTTCCTTGAAGATCACGGAGACGGACCTGACCAGTCTGACGGCGACCATCAGAGCGCCGTCTGGAAGCGAGGAGCCGTGTTTGCTGAAGAGGCTTCCGAACAGACACATCGGTCAGTTTTCCTGCTCGTGCTCCAGGATGTAGTCACGAAAAGCCCGAGACTACGACGTATATGTATGTGTCCAGATAATCCCCCGTTCCCGTCAGGACACGACTCAGCTCTGAAATCACAAAAGTGTTGTAAACTTCCTTTCGTTGTTTCAGGCGTGAAACGTTCGGGTTAGGCTAACGTTGCTGGGCCTCATTCACCAATATCTTCTTTCGAATTTCCTTAAATTTATTCTTAAGAAGTTTTCTAAGAAAACTCTACGTCAGATTCATGAGGTGTTCTTAAACCGCAGACTTGTTCGCACATATGTTCTTATATTGATGAATTCCATGTGTTCGTAGGTTGAAACCACGTCAGTTTTTCCCAATTAGCATCGTAAACGCCCACCAATGCCAATAAAAGGTCACGAGACTGAAGCGCACACACAAAATCACGATCGAAAGAAAATCTAAAGACGGAGCTCTGGACTCAGCCGTGACAAACAACGAAACATACACACATGCTAACTGTGCTCATTCTAAACAATAGAAACTGTCGGAGACTCATCCTGCGTTTGATTCCTAAAGTAAGTTCTTCTCTGCAGGGATCTCGTTCACGCCAAAGGAAGTGGGCGAACATGTGGTCAGCGTGAAGAAGAACGGGAAACATGTGACCAACAGTCCCTTTAAGATCATGGTGGGTCAGTCTGAGATCGGAGACGCCAGTAAGGTGAAGGTCTTGGGTCAGGGGCTGCTGGAGGGACACACCTTCGAGGTGTCCGAGTTCATCGTGGACACCAGGAACGCAGGTGACCATTTAATACGTGTTCCAGATGTTTGCTCACATCCACCGGTCCAAGGTTCACTGGAGCTTTCGGTCGTCTTCCTCTGTGTCTCTCAGGTTACGGAGGTCTGGGTCTGTCCATCGAGGGTCCCAGTAAAGTGGACATTAACTGTGAGGACGTGGAGGACGGAACCTGTAAAGTCACCTACTGTCCCACCGAACCTGGAAACTACATCATCAACATCAAGTTCGCTGATCAACACGTTCCAGGTACAGACGCATCAATGACGTCTCCATGGAAACGTACCCGTGTCAGAAGCTTGGTTTTAACTCATCTTTTTTATTTGTTCAAACTTTTCTTCATTTTAATATTTCCTCTCAGATTCAGTTTGAAATTGTTTATTTTCCCGACATGAGAACTTTGATTGACGGGTGAAGTGTGAACTGTCCCGACAGGAAGTCCGTTCACAGTGAAGATGTTTGGCGAGGGGCGGATGAAGGAGAGCATCACCAGGAAACGTCAGGCGCCCTCCATTGCCACCGTCGGCAGCACCTGTGACCTCAACCTGAAAATACCAGGTGAGCTGTGACATCATCGCCTCCTCTTCCTGTCTGTCACCTGTCCGCTCCTCCTCTTCTTCCTCTTCACCTCCTTCTGTTTGTCCCTCATGTCCTCGCTGCTGCCTCCTGCTGGTCACAGGGAACTGGTTTCAGATGGTGTCGAACCAGGAGCATCTGACGCGGACGTTCACCCGCAGCAGTCACACGTACACTCGCACCGAGAGGACGGAGATCAGCAAAACCCGAGGAGGCGAGACGAAGAGGGAGGTCCGCGTGGAGGAGAGCACGCAGGTCGGAGATCCCTTCAGGGAAGTGTTCGGAGACTTCCTGGGACGAGAGAGTCTGAGCGGGTTCAGCGGCAACAGACCGCCACTGCAGGACGGTGTGTGTGTGTGTGTGTGTGTGTGTGTGTGTGTGTGTGTGTGTGTGTGTGTGTGTGTGTGTGTGTGTGTGTGTGTCTGTCTGTATTTTTGTACACATTTGTGATTTTTATATTTAATTCCCTATTTTTATTCTATCTTGTACTTTTCTTTTATCTCACCTTGTTTTTTCAATTATTTTTATACCTTTTACCATTTTTGATATTTTGTCTCGTTGCTAACATGTCTTTGGTTTTATTGTAAAACACTTTGAGCTGCATTTTATCGATGAAAGGTGCTTTATGAAGTTTATTATTATTAAGAAGGAGAGCTGTCGTCTTTAACGTCTTCTGACCCGTGGCTCTCTCTCTGGCTCCTCCCCCGTCAGGTGAGGCAGGTAACCAGGAAATGACGGCTCAGGTGACGAGTCCCGGAGGAAAGACGGAGGAGGCGGAGATCATTAGAGGAGAGGACAGCACCTACAGCGTCCGGTTCATCCCTCAGGAGATGGGCCCTCACACCGTTAGTGTTAAATACCGGGGCCAACACGTTCCCGGGAGCCCCTTCCAGTTCACTGTGGGGCCCCTGGGAGAGGGAGGGGCCCACAAGGTCCGAGCAGGAGGAACCGGACTGGACCGAGGAGTGGCCGGGATCCCAGGTGAGCTGGAAACATCTGGTCTTCTATTCATGAGTTAGTGGTGTTAATGGTTTCTGTTTATGTGGTAAAATAATGTCCCAAACGTAAAGATGGATGTGAAATGTGTTTCAGCTGAGTTCAGTATCTGGACCAGAGAAGCCGGAGCTGGAGGTTTGTCCATCGCTGTTGAAGGACCCAGTAAAGCTGAGATCACGTTTGAAGACAGGAAGGACGGATCCTGTGGCGTCGCCTACGTGGTTCAGGAACCTGGTGAGAATCAAGTCAAACACTCGTCACTTCAGTTCATCTGAATCTTCTCTGAAAATCAATCAAACTACTAATATCAGTTCTCCACAGTCGCGTATTATATCTTTATCAGAGAGTTCGGGAAGCAGCCAGTTGACAGGGAGGTGTTAGTTCGCAAAGGTTCCATTGGTTTTATGTCGTTAACACAGAAGAGTCGGATCTTAAATAACGATATAAAAGTTATCAACACTTTTCTCTTGTTTCTCCAGGTGATTATGAGGTTTCTGTTAAATTCAATGACGAACACATCCCAGATTCTCCGTTCATCGTCCCCGTCGCCACTTTGTCGGACGACGCTCGCCGCCTCACCATCACCAGCCTGCAGGTGAGACACCTCTCAACCATCAAACCTCTGATGTGTCAGCTGCTATTTTAAATCACCACTTTTAGATTTTGTATGAATAGATTTTGTGTGTAAATGAATCTGCTCGACCTTCATCTTTTAACTTTAATTAACCTCTGACGATTAAAACTTTTTGTATATTTTCACCACATTCACACAAACTTTATTTATTCAGCGAAATGTTAACGTGCTTCATCTAAATATTAAAAGGCTGATAAACTATGAAACAGCTTCAAAGAATTAAAGATTCATGAGGTGGAAGGGAAAACTCACACAAGCTCAAACTACAAAACAATTATTACACGAGGTCTCATACTATTTATATTTCATTCAAATATAGAAAAATAATCTACATCATCTACAAATTCATTTTATTCTTTTGTAGAAAATAAATTCAGGAGAAATATTTAAAGCTAACAATTTATTTTTGTGGCTATAGAGGATATTTATTGTCAAATACATCTTTCATTCATGTTGTGTCCATCTTCGTTTACTCCAGTTACATTTACACTGATTCCTTTATACAGATATTATTCATATAGATACAGATATAATCTGTTCGCTCAGAGTAAGGACAGATCTTTAAAGGTTAACGTCATCAATTACTTTATAAAAACATTTTCTCAGAGTGATGAAGACACAGAAACTAGAAACAAAGTCAGTGTTTTGATTAAATCTGTTTCCCACTCACATGTCAAAGATTGTGTTGGTCTCCGTTTGACAGGAAATGGGTCTGAAGACGGGACAGGAAGCTTCGTTCTCTGTGCAGCTGAACGGAGCCAGAGGTCTGATCGATGCTAAGATCCACTCGCCGTCAGGAGCCGTGGAGGAGTGTTACATCACCGAGCTGGACAGTGGTGAAACCTTTTAAAATACACCTGGAGTTCCACAAGGCTCCAGTCTGAGTCCACTCATGTTCATCTCTACGCAGATGACACAAAACTCTATATCTGATCCTGAAAACTTTTTACTGCTGTAAAATAACCTCTGACATGTAATAATTAGTGTGAAGAACTGTCTTCAGTCTAAAACAGTAAATCTTTGTTTCTACAGATCAACACGCCATCAGGTTCGTCCCGAGAGAAAACGGCGTTCACTCCATCGATGTTCGTTTTAGCGGCAGCCACGTCCCCGGCAGCCCTTTCAAGATCCGAGTGGGAGAACCAGGACAGGTCGGAGATCCTGGTATGGTGTCAGCCTTCGGACCGGGACTGGAGGGAGGAATCACAGGTAAACTTCATCCTTAACCTCCTTCATTTTAAAACCTTGGATTATCTGGTTAAGAATATTTAACGTGTGTTGGTTTCCTCCTTCAGGTGTGGCGTCAGAGTTTATCGTGAACACCTGTAACGCCGGCTCAGGAGCTCTGTCGGTGACCGTGGACGGACCGTCCAAAGTGAAGATGGACTGTCAGGAATGTGCTGAGGGCTACAAGGTCTCATACACACCCATGGCCCCCGGGAACTACCTGATCTCCATCAAGTATGGAGGTGGTCACGTGGTCGGAAGTCCCTTCAAGGCCAAAGTCTCAGGTGGATCAATGAACCTTCAACACCACACTGACGGCCTGAAACTGACATATGAACACAGCGTGTACCTGAACGCAGCATGTACCTGAACGCAGCGTGTACCTGAACGCAGCGTGTACCTGAACGCAGCGTGTACCTGGACGCAGCGTGTACCTGAACGCAGCGTGTACCTGAACGCAGCGTGTACCTGAACGCAGCGTGTACCTGAACGCAGCGTGTACCTGAACGCAGCGTGTACCTGAACGCAGCATGTATCTGAAAGCAGCGTGTACCTGAACGCAGCGTGTACCTGAACGCAGCGTGTACCTGAACGCAGCGTGTACCTGAACGCAGCGTGTACCTGAACGCAGCGTGTATCTGAAAGCAGCGTGTACCTGAACGCAGCGTGTACCTGAACGCAGCGTGTACCTGAACGCAGCGTGTACCTGAACGCAGCGTGTACCTGAACGCAGCGTGTACCTGAACGCAGCGTGTACCTGAACGCAGCGTGTACCTGAAGGCAGCGTGTACCTGAAGGCAGCGTGTACCTGAAGGCAGCGTGTACCTGAACGCAGCGTGTACCTGAAGGCAGCGTGTACCTGAAGGCAGCGTGTACCTGAACGCAGCGTGTACCTGAACGCAGCGTGTACCTGAACGCAGCGTGTACCTGAACGCAGCGTGTACCTGAACGCAGCGTGTACCTGAAGGCAGCGTGTACCTGAAGGCAGCGTGTACCTGAAGGCAGCGTGTACCTGAAGGCAGCGTGTACCTGAACGCAGCGTGTACCTGAAGGCAGCGTGTACCTGAACGCAGCGTGTACCTGAACGCAGCGTGTACCTGAACGCAGCGTGTATCACTCTATTTAAAACTCAACTCAAATTAATTGCTGCTAAATTCACAAAATCGTCCAAAAAGAATTTAACATCAGGAACCTGCAGAACTTTTCACACGACCTTGAGAACCTGAGGAACCACAGAACCTCCTCCAGGTTCTTCTGATGTCATGTGATAGTTTTTAAACATTTGAATTCTGCTCACGTTTCTTTAAATGTTTCTTCAGGACCTCGTCTGTCCGGCGGCCACAGTCTTCATGAGATGTCGTCCGTTCTCGTGGAAACCGTCACCAAGTCGTCAATGATGGGCGGGGCCTTCGCCTCTATACCCAAATTCTCCTCAGACGCCACTAAGGTCGTGTCCAGAGGAGCCGGCCTATCGAAGGCCTTCGTCGGTCAGAAGAACGCGTTCACGGTCGACTGCACTAAAGCAGGTGAGGGCAGGAAATTAACAGGGAGCAAAAAAACCAGTAAGAACTGTTCACGCTACGTTGGCGTCTTTGTCTCTGCAGGAACCAACATGCTGATGGTCGGTGTCCACGGACCGAAGACGCCGTGTGAGGAGGTGTACGTCAAACACATGGGCAACAGGACGTACAACGTCACATACACGGTCAAAGAACAGGGCAGCTACATCCTCATCGTCAAGTGGGGGGACGAGAACGTCCCCGGGAGCCCGTTCCACGTCACCGTCCCCTGAACCTGGACTCGCCACGTCCGTCTCACAACGTCCACGATGCACTGAGACTGTCTCACACTCATTTACACTGTCCTGTTTACTGTTGCTAAGGCAACAGTTTTGCCTTAACTGTCTCTATGGCTACGTTGTCATTATGAATCAGCAGCTCCGGTTGGTGTTGGCGTGAACAACGAGAACCTGCGTTAGCTTCAAACAACCGGATCCTTTATTTATTCTCTGACGGTTTTTTTCTTTGACAGAAATGGTCTTATTGTGGAGGAGAATCTTTGAGAAACAGATTTTTGTTTTTTACCACATGAGAAGTCGCTTTAATGTGTGAATGATGAAAACATCGTATTTACAGAGTGAAGAAATTTTCTAGTGATTTTATATGAATGAGTTTGATTTGTTCAGTTTTCAGGAAGAATTAAAGTTCTGCTGCTCGTCAAACCAACTCGTTTCTCTAGTTCATGAAAACTCACGTGTTGTTTGACGGATGAATTCTAACAATTTGTTTTCAGGTTTTTCAGTTTTAAGACTTCAGGCGTTAACCACAGAGTGTTGTTGTTTCCTTAGGTCGGAGAGAAACTGATTTTTAACGACACATCTGTCTCACGTCTCCTTAATAACGTAGCATTAATGATAGGTGTCCACAATTTGCAAAATGCACATGAACAGCAGGGGGCAGTGTAGAGGCAGATTGGACCTCCATGGTGTGCCCTCTAGTGGAATACTCCAGTAACACACAAAGTACACAGGAGGTACGAGAACAATGATGACACATCTGGTCGTCCAATCAGAACACAGGACTGTTTAGGACAGGTCAGCTGACAGCAGAGCTCGGTTATGTCTCATTCTCCAATAATTTCTGGTCACTTTTTATTTAGATGAGTTTGTGTTCTGCTGCTGACAATAATATCATATTAGTTATTAATTACATAACTAAAATTACGTTTTTTATGATAAACACCTTCTTGCAAGTTAAAGCTGCTACACTCAGATTCTTATATCAACATTTATATTTAGTGTAGAATGGATAAACGTAAATCTGAGATACGTTGTATTTACATTTATGATCAACATTATATCTCAGGTTGATTTAACGTCGACAGATTTGACGTAAAGTCGCCGAGCAACAACAAATAACTTCCAGACACAAAACGATTCAACAAATTCATAAGAAAAAGAAATTATACATTATAAAGTCAAATTGATAAATAAGATAAGATAGATAACAAGTCCTTAATTAGTCCTGCAATGTTACAGCAGCAGAAGACAACACATAAGTAGCATGCAGTACTTATGAAGAAATAGGGTTAGGTTTGATAAATTATGTGTCAGAATATGTACAGTGAATGGACTTTTTTTACAAATGAGTAAAGTTCAGTGAATATTAAAGTTCAGTCCATAGTGGTGGAGCATGTGGTTCTACTGGGAGCTGAACTGGTTGAACAGTGTAACCCCCCCCCCCCCCCCAGGAAGGAACGACCTTCTCCTTCAGACACTGAGGGGGGAGCTGCAGTAACCAGCAGGATCCAGCAGGAGGCAGCAGATATTCACTCACATGAAGGTTCAATCAAGAAGAAGAAACCTTTAGATTTTTAATGTTATGGTATGTTTCAAAGATAATCGAATAAAAAACTTTAGAAACAAGAAACAGAAGAAAACAAACAGAGAAGAGAAGAGAAGACAGTGGACATGTCTCATGTCTCAGTTTGTCTCATGTCTGTTGTCAGGACGTCTCTCCTCCTCCCCCTCTTCCTCCTCCTCTTCCTCTTCCTCCTCCTCTTCCTCTTCCTCCTCCTCCTCCCCCTCTTCCTCCTCCTCCTCCTCTTCCTTCTGTTCCTCCTCCTCCTCCTCCTCCTTCTCTTCCTCCTCTTCCTGCTACTTCTCTTCCTCTTCCTCTTCCTTCTGTTCCTCCTCCTCCTCCTCCTCTTCCTCTTCCTCCTCCTCCTCCTTCTCCTTCTCTTCCTCCTCCTCCTCCTCTTCCTCTTCCTCTTCCTCCTCCTCCCCCTCTTCCTCCTCCTCCTCTTCCTCCTCCTTCTCTTCCTCCTCTTCCTCCTCCTCCTCCCCCTCCCCCTCTTCCTCCTCCTTGTCTTCCTCCTCTTCCTCCTCTTCCTGCTACTCCTCCCCCTCTTCCTCCTCCTCCTCCTCCTCCCCCTCCTCCTCTTCCTCCTCCTTGTCTTCCTCCTCTTCCTCCTCTTCCTGCTACTCCTCCCCCTCTTCCTCCTCCTCCTCCTCCTCTTCCTCTTCCTCCTCCTTATCTTCCTCCTCTTCCTCCTCCTCCTCCTCCTCCCCCTCCCCCTCCTCCTCTTCCTCCTCCTTGTCTTCCTCCTCTTCCTCCTCTTCCTGCTACTCCTCCCCCTCTTCCTCCTCCTCCTCTTCCTCTTCCTCCTCCTTATCTTCCTCCTCTTCCTCCTCCTCCTCCTCCTCCCCCTCCCCCTCCTCCTCTTCCTCCTCCTTGTCTTCCTCCTCTTCCTCCTCTTCCTGCTACTCCTCCCCCTCTTCCTCCTCCTCCTCCTCCTCTTCCTCTTCCTCCTCCTTATCTTCCTCCTCCTCCTCCTCCTCCTTTAATCTGAGCATCATTGATGTAATTAATGGAGGAGGAGGAGCTAACTTTAGAGGAGGAGCTAGATGTTGCTCCTGCTCCTGATGTGAGCATCAGATTTAAAATCCCGGAGACGTCACATGATCAGTTACTGTTACACACATATTACATATTCATATGCACACACATCTGTCTGAGCTAATTGTTGCCATGACGATGTTGGAGGTGACATCTTCCTGTAATAATTCATCACGTGATTGTGACCACGTTAAAAACATGTGTAAACATGAAGCAGTAGAGGAACTGGATGTTGATTGGTCGTTAACAGGAGCCAATGGCACTGAATATCAGCGCCCCCCTGTGGCAGAGTCAGTAACCTGCAGCATGATGTTGTCATGACGACAGCCTGCTCTCTGTTGTTGACGACGTCTCGCCTCCACCTGGAGATTAAACTGATGAACGTGACATCGACGGTTGCTGAGAGCGCCGCTGATTGGACGCAGAATAAATAAATGTCCCAGCGTGAGGGAGGAGTCAGGACTCGTTCACACCTGGTTGGGTTCAGAGCTTCAGACTCGTCAGTTCAGTGTGAACCTGAACATCAGGTGTGAAAGGTTCCTCAGAGCAGAGGAGGAGTTCTGGGTCTGGATCCAACTGAACCTGGTTCTGTTGGTTTGCAGTGAAAACACTTTGTTGGACAGTTTGGACTTTTGGACCAATCACAGGAAGTAGAGACAGAATTAAACAGTTGAAGAAGAAGAAGAAGAAGAAGAAGAAGAAGAGGAAGAGGAAGAGGAAGAAGAGGAAGCAGCTGCAGTCTTCACCTCCGACGATATAATGTTTGAACCAAGAGGACGTTCATTCATACAACACGCCCACGTCAGACGCCGTCTAGAAACCAATCAGAGTCAAGTATAGGTAGACTCCGCCCACGTAGGTGATGACGACAGGACGCACGTCTGCCACACAAATTTCTTTTGTCCTAAACTATGGAGCAAACATGAAGCTTCAGACTCTCAGAGAGAAAACGTCCTGAGACGTAAAAACAGGATTCATGATAAATGATAATTTATCACAGCTGCTTGTTTTTTATTTGATAAAATAAGAGTTTTTATATTTTCTTGTTTGATGAATATCGTCTCCTGAGGAGAAAGATCAGATTCTCTATGAAGAGGTTTGAACTGAGGCTGAAGATGAGACGTTGACATGAATGTGAATATTAACGGTTGACAGAACTTCATTATCTACGTGGGAGAATAAAGACGTTTCTATAGATAGAGTCTGAAGAGCCGGAGGCTGGGACTTCGTCTTCATCATGTTAGTGACGAAGACGACTGATGTTCAATGAAGCAGCAGAAGAAGAAGAACTCAACATGTTTCATCATCAGTCAAAGAGAAAACACACCAACAGGAAGTAAAGTCATAGTTTCATAATAAAATCTACAGAGAGAAAGTTATTGCTCATATTTTATAAGAATCCAAGAACAAAATCATAATTTAAGGAATAAATCATTGTATTAAAAAAAGTCCTGAATACATATTTTGATTTTTAAAGTCATGTGAATAAATGTGAAAGGACATTTTTTTATATTTTTTATAGTGAGTAGTGAGTAGTGTGTAGTGTATTGTGTGTAGTGTATTGTGTGTAGTGTATTGTGCGTAGTGTGTAGTGTATTGTGTGTAGTGTATAGTGTGTAGTGTATTGTGTGTAGGGTATTGTGCGTAGTGTATAGTGTGTAGTGTGTAGTGTATTGTGTGTAGTGTGTAGTGTGTAGTGTATTGTGTGTAGGGTATTGTGCATAGTGTGTAGTGTGTAGTGTATTGTGTGTAGTGTATTGTGTGTAGTGTGTAGTGTATTGTGTGTAGGGTATTGTGTGTAGGGTATTGTGTGTAGGGTATTGTGCATAGTGTGTAGTGTGTAGTGTATTGTGTGTAGTGTATTGTGTGTAGTGTATTGTGTGTTGTGTAGTGTGTAGTGTGTAGTGTATTGTGTGTAGTGTATTGTGTGTAGTGTGTAGTGTATTGTGTGTAGGGTATTGTGCGTAGTGTGTAATGTGTTGTGTGTAGTGTATTGTGTGTAGGGTATTGTGTGTAGTGTGTAGTGTGTAGTGTGTAGTGTATTGTGTGTAGTGTATTGTGTGTAGTGTGTAGTGTGTAGTGTATTGTGTGTAGGGTATTGTGTGTAGTGTATTGTGTGTAGTGTGTAGTGTGTAGTGTATTGTGTGTAGTGTGTAGTGTGTAGTGTATTGTGTGTAGTGTGTAGTGTGTAGTGTGTAGTGTATTGTGTGTAGTGTATTGTGTGTAGTGTGTAGTGTGTAGTGTATTGTGTGTAGGGTATTGTGTGTAGTGTATTGTGTGTAGTGTGTAGTGTGTAGTGTATTGTGTGTAGGGTATTGTGTGTAGGGTATTGTGTGTAGGGTATTGTGCATAGTGTGTAGTGTGTAGTGTATTGTGTGTAGTGTATTGTGTGTAGTGTGTAGTGTATTGTGTGTAGTGTGTAGTGTGTAGTGTGTAGTGTATTGTGTGTAGTGTATTGTGTGTAGTGTATTGTGTGTAGGGTATTGTGCGTAGTGTGTAGTGTGTAGTGTGTAGTGTGTAGGGTATTGTGTGTAGTGTATTGTGTGTAGTGTATTGTGTGTAGTGTATTGTGTGTAGTGTATTGTGTGTAGTGTGTAGTGTGTAGTGTGTAGGGTATTGTGCGTAGTGTGTAGTGTGTAGTGTATTGTGTGTAGTGTATTGTGTGTAGTGTATTGTGTGTAGTGTGTAGTGTGTAGTGTGTAGTGTATTGTGTGTAGTGTATTGTGTGTAGTGTGTAGTGTGTAGTGTATTGTGTGTAGTGTGTAGTGTATTGTGTGTAGGGTATTGTGCGTAGTGTGTAGTGTATTGTGTGTAGTGTATTGTGTGTAGTGTGTAGTGTGTAGTGTATTGTGTGTAGTGTGTAGTGTATTGTGTGTAGTGTATTGTGTGTAGTGTGTAGTGTATTGTGTGTAGGGTATTGTGCGTAGTGTGTAGTGTATTGTGTGTAGTGTGTAGTGTATTGTGTGTAGTGTGTAGTGTATTGTGTGTAGTGTGTAGTCTATTGTGTGTAGTGTGTAGTGTGTAGTGTATTGTGTGTAGGGTATTGTGCGTAGTGTGTAGTGTATTGTGTGTAGTGTATTGTGTGTAGTGTGTAGTGTATTGTGTGTAGTGTGTAGTGTATTGTGTGTAGTGTGTAGTGTGTAGTGTATTGTGTGTAGGGTATTGTGCGTAGTGTGTAGTGTATTGTGTGTAGTGTATTGTGTGTAGTGTGTAGTGTATTGTGTGTAGTGTATTGTGTGTAGTGTGTAGTGTATTGTGTGTAGGGTATTGTGTGTAGGGTATTGTGCGTAGTGTGTAGTGTGTAGTGTGTAGTGTATTGTGTGTAGTGTATTGTGTGTAGTGTGTAGTGTGTAGTGTATTGTGTGTAGTGTATTGTGTGTAGTGTGTAGTGTGTAGTGTATTGTGTGTAGTGTATTGTGTGTAGTGTGTAGTGTGTTGTGTGTAGTGTATTGTGTGTAGTGTGTAGTGTGTTGTGTATCATTTGTGTGTGTTTTTCTCGGCAGGTTTCTATTGGACGAACACACAAACACATCCTTGATAAGTTTGTCTGGATGACTGTTTCCTGAGGAAATAAACTGAACCTGCAGGGGGCGCTGTCCTGAGCCGCTGCTGCTGTTTGTTCCTCTAACAATGAAAAATGTTCAGACTTCAGGAAAAATAAATCATGAATAAAGATTAAAAGCAGCAGCACAGAGATGGAATCATTCAGGTGTGAGGCTGTGTGTCGCAGTGCTGCAACGACACACCCGCTGGTCCACAGGGACACAGAGGACGGAGGACAGGTCTGACTCTGCAGCATCCTGTCACAGATTAATGTTCTGACCTTAGCAGCAGCAGCGGAGCCGATTCCCAACATATTTATGATCATTAGCTTCTGTCTCCTGCAGCCACGTCCCTCCTTCACCAGGAGACAACAGGACGGGGACACACAAGTGCTGAGAAGGAGACGCCAGGTTTATCTCTGGGACACAAGTTTCAGTCTGAGGAACTTCATCAAGAACCTTCAAATCTCCATCAGAGTTTCTCTTCATGTCTTCAAACCTCGACTGAAAGATGTAAAAGTGTTTTTGAAAAACTCCTCGAGGATCTTTACGATCAAACTACTGACAAGAAACGTCTACATCTTTAACAATGATCCATTAAAGTCTACATGAGGACCTGGAACATCCTCAAGGACTCCTAACTCCTTGGACGTCTCCTCGAGGACATCTGGACCTTCTCAGAGACCTCACCGTCTCCCACAAGGTAGAGGACTTGGAGATCTGCTCGTTGGCTTTAAAACTCTGAAGAACATTTGCCAAACGCTTAACAAACAACAACACAACCACCTCAAGCTAAGGGAAGTCTTCTTGAATGTTCTCATCCAACAGGAAACACAGAGGAAACACGGAGGAAACATAGAGGAAACAGGAAGGAAACATGGAGGAAACACAGAGTAAACATACAGGAAACATACAGGAAACATGGAGGAAACACGGAGGAAACACGGAGGAAACATAGAGGAAACAGGAAGGAAACAGGAAGGAAATATGGAGGAAACACAGAGTAAACATACAGGAAACATAGAGGAAACAGGAAGGAAACATGGAGGAAACATGGAGGAAACACAGAGTAAACATACAGGAAACATACAGGAAACATGGAGGAAACACGGAGGAAACATAGAGGAAACATAGAGGAAACAGGAAGGAAACAGGAAGGAAACATGGAGGAAACACAGAGTAAACATACAGGAAACAGGAAGGAAACATACAGGAAACATGGAGGAAACATAGAGGAAACACGGAGGAAACATAGAGGAAACAGGAAGGAAACAGGAAGGAAATATGGAGGAAACACAGAGTAAACATACAGGAAACATGGAGGAAACACAGAGGAAACACAGAGGAAACACAGAGAAAACACAGAGGAAACACAGAGGAAACATAGAGGAAACAGGAAAGAGACCTACAGGAAACACAGAGGAAACACAGAGGAAACACAGAGGAAACACAGAGGAAACACAGAGGAAACATAGAGGAAACAGGAAAGAGACCTACAGGAAACACAGAGGAAACATAGAATGTGATATAAGGAGGTTTAACTGATCTGATTATTGAGTCATGATTAATCAATACTCAATAACATGATCAGAGTCAATGAATCAATTTATGATCAGATAAATACTTCTGATTCTGATTCTGATTCTGAGATTTTCAACAGAGACAGATGGTTGCTAACGTCACATTTGTTTATTTGTTTATTTAGAAGATCCCCATTAGCTCTACCCTAAGACAGAGCTACTTTTAGTGGGGTCCACATTTAAAACATACACACAAATATCAAACATTTAAAACATACGTTACATTACAAATATCAAAAGTTAAAATACATACAATCATACAATTTTACATTACAAATATCAAACATTAACATAGTGGTTATGCAATTTTACCTTTGTCATGATATAAAACACTGATATATCCAATTCCATAGAAGTGAAAACTGCAAACCATGTAAGAGAATACTACACATTTTTATGTACAGTACATATCTCACCACACTCTGACAACGTATTTTTCAGCTTGATAGAATTTATCATCGCAGCCATTTTACCCATAATGCACCAGTGAAAGTCCTGTCGCTGCTTTTGTTGCGTGAATTATTAAAAATTACTGGAAGCAGCGACATAATTTATTTTTTATTACGTTAATAATCGTCAGGATGAATAATGGATGAGATTTACCTTCAGAGTTTATTTTTAACACACAAACTTACACACTCACACTCACCCACTTACACACACTCACACATATACACACACACTTACAACCCCCCCCCCCCCCCCCCTTCCTTTATGACCATGTTAGAAAACAATCTTTTCTCTCATGACTCTATAAATAGAAAGAGAGAGAGGGGGAGGCGGGGCAGAGAGAGGGGGGGGGGGGAGAGGACATTTAATGTCGTTTCATCTCAGAGCTGCAGCAGAAATAAAACACAAACACAGTTGGTCTGTTTTTATATAAATCAAATTCATTTCCTAGTTTCAATCTGAGCAAAAAATCCGAACTAGGAAAAACAAACCGTTTTTCGTTTTTTGGTTTCAGTTATAAAAATTAGTAACAAAATAATGACTTGTTTTTTAATTTTTTCTGATTTTGTTTTTCTAATTGAATATAAAAAGAACGAATGATACAAGATTAGAATTTGCTTCATGAAATAAACATCGGATGTTGTGATGTCACCTGACAGGAAGTCAGATTAATAGTGTGACGCTTGTTCTCGATGCTCAGAGACGTTCAGGCAGCCAATCAGAGCCTGAGGAGCTAAGCTGCACTTCATTACCCATCACATGTTGATTTACTGTGTGTGTGTGTGTGTGTGTGTGTGTGTGTGTGTGTGTGTGTGTCGAGGTCATTTACAGCTCTGCAGCTCTCTGCAGCTCTGACCTTTGACCTCTTATTGATCCATAGAAGAAGAAAAGTCCTCTGAGGACGTTTGTGGTGAAGTGAACATTCTCTGTTCCCTCGTCATGTGACCGAGATAAAAACAACTCAGAAGCCAATCAGAAGCTTCGAAACGTCCATCGTTAAATCCACAGGTGGAGTCAACCTGAGACTAACGAGGAAAAGCATCGTCATGACGACTATGAAGCTGCTGCAGAGACGAGTGTTCACCATCACCTGAAGAAGAAGAAGAAGAAGAAGAAGAAGAAGAAGAAGAAGAAGAAGAAGAAACCATCGCCTCTATGAGTCTACAGTACACTCAACAACCAATGACATCACAACATATTTATAGCTTTAAAATACACAAAGTAACTTGATGTAAAGTAACTTGATGTAAAGTAACTTGATGTAAAGTAACTTGATGTAAAGTAACTTGATGTAAAGTAACTTGTATAAACATGTGGAAACGTGACCTTTGTTTTTCTTTAGAAACAAACAGTTGATTTAATGTTTCATTATAATTATTGTGAATTATAAATAAAATCATTTTGTATAAATGTTGGTTTAGTTTGAGGACAGACGAAAATGAGAAGCACCTGAACGCATCGCCAGCTCTACTGCACAGAATCCTCCTGAGGGGGACGGGCGTCCTCTGGCTGAAGGACATGTCCTTCACACAAGACAAAGCACGAGGGCGGAGCTTTGTTACTGCAGATCAAAGACATGATGAGGCGTGAAGGACTGATGGTGTCTGAGGAAACTGTGGACACAAGTCCACCTCCATTGTGTCCGTCCACCTTCAGAGTGTCCCTCCACCTCCACTGTGTCCGTCCACCTTCAGAGTGTCCCTCCACCTCCAGAGTGTCCGTCCACCTTCAGAGTGTCCCTCCACCTCCAGAGTGTCCGTCCACCTTCAGATTGTCCCTCCACCTCCACTGTGTCCGTCCACCTTCAGAGTGTCCCTCCACCTCCATTGTGTCCGTCCACCTTCAGAGTGTCCCTCCACCTCCACTGTGTCCGTCCACCTTCAGAGTGTCCCTCCACCTCCAGAGTGTCCGTCCACCTTCAGATTGTCCGTCCACACAAAGTTTGTAAAGAGACAATGTCATGAGACACGTCCGGGTCCAAGTCATGAGTTGAGTCAAGTCTTGAATATGATCCGACTCTTCATCATGTTTCAGTGAATCGTCGTCTTCATTAACTTAAGATCGGTCCAGCTGTTTAACAGGAAGCTGGCAGTAACCACGGCGACGCCTCCATCCTGTCATTCCTCCTTCATCTTCCTCCTCTTCCTCTCAGAGATGCAGGCTGCGACACGACGTATCACAGATTCCAAGCAGAAATCTACGCCGCCGCCGTCTAGCTGACAAATGATGGCTGCCTGATTTGTGGAGTACTTTGGAGTACTGTAGTACTGTGGAGTACTGTAGTACTGTAGAGTACTGTAGTACTGTGGAGTACTTTAGTTCTGTAGAGTACTGTAGTACTGTAGAGTACTGTAGAGTACTGAGCCTGAAGGTGCTGATGTTGCTAGTGAGACCATCATGATGTTGTCTTTGTATTTTAATATCTGTTTAATATCTATCTATATGTTTTCAGATCATGTGATGACGAAGATTAAAACTGAGAGGGTTTTAGTTTCTGACTCGTGAACACAGCGACCTCTACTGGCAGCAAATGGTTTGTTTCCTCGTCTCTGCGACGATTGTACTTTTTTTCTAACTTCATCTTTAGCCTTTTATCGTTTCATTAATTTATTATCTGATAATTTTATTATTTGATGTTTCTTTTATTTGATATTTCTGTGCTGTTTGTTTTTGATTCGTGAGGAAACGTTCAGATTTTAGTTCATAAAAATCTTGATTGTTTCCTTGAATCAAAGAGGTTTGCGTCTCGTGGTTGACGAGCGCGAGGGGGAGGAGAATAAAAAGTGAACGGACCAATCGTGAGCCCCGTCTGTGTTGTTGTTGTGAAGAAGAAAATAGATTCAATAATAAGTGTCAGTGAAAATAAAACATATTTGCGTTTCTGCTCAGGATTCTGTGGGTTAGGAAGCAGCAGCTCTGCAGCTCGAGCCGCCGCCGGCCCCAGGGGCTGATGGGAAGTTGGGGGGTGAGGGGGAGGGGCTCAGTTCACACCTTAGCTTCTTTTTGAAAATCGACTCGACTGAAGCTGCTGCTTTTATTCTGAAGGTTTGTTCCGTCAGCAGCAGAGTCTGTTGGGAATTTAAAAAACTCTGGATGAGTCGAGATGTGTCCCACGGCCTTCTGGGAAAAAAACCTGTGGCGGTCGTTCTCTGAGGAAGTTACGAACAGACACGAACACTGTGGTGGCGCCCCCTAGTGGGCGTCTGTTGCAGCAGCTCTCGCTCAATCTTTTCTCTCTAACTTCGCGTCACCTTCCTCCAACACAGAGCTGTCTCACCTGGAGAAGCCTTAACTTAACTTATCTCTTCTTAACTTAACTTATCTCTTCTTTACTTAACTTATCTCTTCTTTACTTAACTTAACTTATCTCTTCTTTACTTAACTTAACTTATCTCTTCTTTACTTAACTTATCTCTTCTTAACTTAACTTATCTCTTCTTTACTTAACTTATCTCTTCTTTACTTAACTTAACTCTTCTTTACTTAACTTATCTCTTCTTTACTTTACTTATCTCTTCTTAACTTTACTTAACTTATCTCTTCTTTACTTTACTTATCTCTTCTTAACTTAACTTATCTCTTCTTAACTTAACTTATCTCTTCTTTACTTAACTTATCTCTTCTTTACTTAACTTAACTTATCTCTTCTTTACTTAACTTATCTCTTCTTTACTTAACTTATCTCTTCTTTACTTAACTTATCTCTTCTTTACTTAACTTAACTCTTCTTTACTTAACTTATCTCTTCTTTACTTAACTTCTCTTCTTAACTTAACTTATCTCTTCTTTACTTAACTTATCTCTTCTTAACTTAACTTATCTCTTCTTAACTTAACTTATCTCTTCTTTACTTAACTTATCTCTTCTTTACTTAACTTATCTCTTCTTTACTTAACTTAACTTATCTCTTCTTTACTTAACTTATCTCTTCTTTACTTAACTTAACTTATCTCTTCTTTACTTAACTCTTCTTTACTTATCTCTTCTTAACTTAACTTATCTCTTCTTTACTTAACTTAACTTATCTCTTCTTAACTTAACTTATCTCTTCTTTACTTAACTTATCTCTTCTTTACTTAACTTATCTCTTCTTTACTTAACTTATGTCTTCTTTACTTAACTTACCTCTTCTTTACTTAACTTATCTCTTCTTTACTTAACTTATGTCTTCTTAACTTACCTCTTCTTTACTTAACTTATCTCTTCTTTACTTAACTTAACTTATCTCTTCTTTACTTAACTTATGTCTTCTTTACTTAACTTACCTCTTCTTTACTTAACTTATGTCTTCTTTACTTAACTTATCTCTTCTTTACTTAACTTATCTTATCTCAACTTATGTCTTTTTATCTTAAATTTGATCTGGGGTCACAGGTGGAAGAAACTTCTCAAACAAGATAATTACAATGTTTACACTCAGAGTTCGCTCTTCCTCCTCCTCCTCTTCCTCACCGAGTCTGGAACACAGATGTTTTTCTCATAGACATGAGAAGTGAGTCGTGACGAAGGTCAGATGATGTGAAGATCAAAGCCTGGTCCAGGTTCGTCCTGAGGCTTCGTTCAGTTTTTTCCATTTACTTAAGCATTTGATTCCCTTTGATATGCCGAGCTCCAAACATTCAGCCAATCAGAGCCAGAGGCAGATTTGGATGTGAACATCTCTGTGACCTTCACACCAATCACCTGACATCTGGTGTTCAAAGCTTCAGAGTAAAAGCTTCTCTGCTGATTGGTTGTGAAAGGTTGGGTGTTCAACATTTTCCTGTTTGATGAAGATTCTGATAAACGTCTTCGCTCAGGACATGAATATTAATCTGGAAGAAACAGTCTCCTCCTGATGAAGATGATGATGAAGATCATGATGATGATGATGATGAAGGTGATGATGATGATGGTGATAATGGTGAAGATGATGATGATGCTGATGAAGGTGATGATGAAGATGATGATGATGTTATGTAGAAGGTCACGGTTAGACTTTCATTCATGAATGTGTGACCAGGCCGTGACACATCCCAACATCTGGTTACCATGGTAACAAGGGGTGGGTCAACAGTAAGAGTAAAACAGTCTCACAAACTATGTCAGTGATTGGTTCTTTTGTTTACAACTGACCAGAACACGCACACACACACACACACGCACACGCACACACACGCACACACACAGTGGGGATGTGTTTATTGTCTCCATCAGTCAGAGGCAGGAGGTCTCACTCTGCTCCTAAATCACTGAACAAAAAGAACCAGAGGAGCTCAGATCAATGCTGAGTGAGCGTGTGTTTGTGTTTGTGTGTTTGTGTGTTTGAGTGATGACTCCCTGTAGAGTTAACAGAGTGTGAGGAGTGTGTTTGTTTACACACACACACACACACACACACACACACACACACACACACACACACACACACACACACACACACACACACACACAGACACACACACACACACACACACACAGATGAGAGGAACTGAATTTACATGAACAGGTTAGTCAACCCCTCCCTCTCAGTCTCTAATTGGCTGATAATGAGGGAGGTGGTGACCCACAGGTCAAAGGTCAAACAGACTGACCTCAGTCACTGGCATAGAATGAGGAGACGCTCTCCAGAGGTCAGAGGTCACAGGTGTGTTACTGTAATTAACTCCTCAGGTCTTAATTGGCTCGTTATGACGTCATCATCAGCTGATGATGACAAGAGGTGACTTTTACCTGTGACCCCCCCACACCTCCATAAACAGGAAGCTGCACTCAAACCTATTGTCATCATTATTGTAATAATAATAATTACTATTATATAAACTGGTCACAAAGAGAAACAAGTTTTTGCACGTGTAAAGGAGACAGATACAGACACGCCCCCTTACCAGAGAGAGAGAGAGCAGAGGTGTCTCTCTATCTCTGTTCCCCCCCCACCCCCCTCCCAGTCTCTCTCTCTCTCTCCAGCAGCACCTGAGTGTGATCACACCTCCTCAGACTCCTCGTCTTTCCAGCTGAACATCTTCTCCTGCTGAGGTTCGGATCGGTTCAGTTCGGTTCAGTTCGGTTCAGAACCGGGGGCAGCGAGCCTGCAGCGGGTTTGTGGCAGCACCGTGACCCGGTGCGGATCCGGATCATCCGGAACTTGCTGCTGCAGGATCCGGGTTCTACCTGAGACCCGGACCTGAAGTTTCTGAGAATCCGTCTTGAACCTCTTCTCCGGTTTTACGCATCGATTTCGTGCGTAAAGTAGATTTTCTCCCGGAGGAACTCGGTGCTTTAGTTCCATTTGTTTTCCGGTTCTGTGTCTCCTCCCCCCCTGGATGTGCTGCCGGTGTCCCGCTGCTCTCTGACCCCCGGTACCTCCCGGTACCTCCCGGTACCTCCGCAGACCTCCAGCCGCAGCATGGCAGCGGGAGCGGCGTGGCTGCCGTTCGCTCGCGCGGCGGCCATCGGCTGGATGCCGGTGGCGAGTGCACCGATGCCGGTGCCGCCGAAGGAGAAGCGGCGCGGACGGGACGGACTGATCGTCCTGAACGTGAGCGGGACAAAGTTCCAGACGTGGCGGGACACGCTGGAGCGGTACCCGGACACGCTGCTGGGCTCCACCGAGAGAGACTTCTTCTTCCTCGAGGAGAGCAACGAGTTCTTCTTCGACCGGGACCCGGACATCTTCCGCCACATCCTCAACTTCTACCGCACCGGGAAGCTGCACTTCCCGCGGCAGGAGTGCATCTCCGCGTACGACGAGGAGCTGGAGTTCTTCGGCATCATCCCGGAGATCATCGGTGACTGCTGCTACGAGGAGTACAAGGACCGGCGGCGGGAGAACCAGGAGCGGATCCAGGACGACGAGGAGATGGAGCAGAGCCGCGAGCTCGTGTCCGCGGACCTGAGCTTCAAGGAGACCATATGGCGCGCATTCGAGAACCCGCACTCCTCCACCACGGCGCTGGTCCTCTACTACGTCACCGGCTTCTTCATCGCGGTGTCGGTGATGGCCAACGTGGCGGAGACGGTTCCGTGCGGCGCGGCGCCGAACCGCGTCAGGCAGGTGTCGTGCGGTGAGCGGTACGCGCTCGCGTTCTTCTGCTTGGACACCGCGTGCGTCATGATCTTCACGGTGGAGTACGTGCTGCGCCTCCTGGCGGCGCCGAGCCGCTACAAGTTCGTAAAAAGCGTGATGAGCGTCATCGACGTGGTGGCCATCATGCCGTACTACATCGGCCTCGTCATGACGGACAACGAGGACGTGAGCGGTGCCTTTGTCACGCTGCGCGTCTTCCGGGTGTTCCGGATCTTTAAGTTCTCGCGACACTCTGCGGGACTTCGCATCCTGGGCTACACGCTGAAGAGCTGCGCGTCGGAACTCGGCTTCCTGCTCTTCTCCCTCACCATGGCCATCATCATCTTCGCCACCGTCATGTTCTACGCAGAGAAAGGATCCAGCGAGAGCAAGTTCACCAGCATCCCCGCCGCCTTCTGGTACACCATCGTCACCATGACGACGCTGGGGTAAGTGATGCTGATGGTGAGTGTTTTGGGGCGTGGCTCCGAAATTGGGCGTGGCTAACTGATGATGAAGAGACATTTTCAGTCTTGATTTAAAACTTCGTCAGATTTTCTCTGGTTTTAGTTTCAGACGTTTGTTTAAGTTTTCGATAAAGTTTTACAGGAGTGAAACTTTATTTCAGACAGGCGAGTGAGGTGTGTGTGTGTTTGTTTGTGTGTGTGTGCGTGTGTTTGTGTGTGTGCGTGTGTTTGTGTGACTTTATTTCACAAACTAAAATATCCACAGAAAACATCTGAAGCTATAAAATCCACTTGGAGCAGCAGCGTAGAAATATCTGTTGTTTCCAGATGTGTGTCTGAAGCTGAAACATCTGGAAAACAAACTGATTCTAACTGGACTGTAACATCAGCTCAGACTCGTGTGTGTGGTTAGAGACGTAGTGACACACACACACACACACACACACACACACACACACACACACACACACACACACACACACACACACACTTGTCCGATAGTAAAACACTGAAGTCAAAACATAAAGTCGTCTCCTCCCTGTGGTTACATAGTGTGTGTGTGTGTGTGTGTGTGTGTGTGTGTGTGTGTGTGTGTGTGTGTGTGTGTGTGTGTGTGTGTGTGTGTGTGTGTGTGTGTGTGTGTGTGTGTGTGTGTGTGTGTGTGTACGAGTACAAACACACATTTATTATTTAGTCACATGGAGAGAGAGAGGTTTGAACACTGTTGAAATATTTCAGTTAAAATTGAAGTTGAGTTTTTTGTATGACACATGTTCGACACGTGACGATGTTTGGACATAAACTCCTGAGGAACATGTTTGTATAGAAAGGACCAGTGGATGAGGGACTGATCGCTGCTCGTCTTCATCGACAGGTTAATGAAACCATGAGGTGGAATTTAAACGTTGTTAAACAGATCAGCTGTTTTCAGTTTAAGTCAAAACTTTATTCAGATCATAAATTGATCTTTTGAACAAATTCAATCATTTCTGCTCCTGAACTTTAATTTTTTCATTATGTCGTCGTAAGAGTTTTTATCTGGTTAAATTGTCAAACATGTGACTCGGCGCTTCCATACGACCCTTCGTCACCTGTCGTCCCGCCCCCTGGAGGAATACGGCCCCTGGGGGCGTGTCCTGCTCCTCGGTCTGTGATCAGGTTTCGGTCTGCTCGCTGTGACCTGATCTCCAGTCAGTCGAGCACGAGGGGATCCGGTGACAGCACAGGTGACTGTCTTCACCTGCACGCCATGTGACCTGTGGCCCCTCCCCTCGTCCACCTGGACGAACACGCCGCTGCAACGTGAGGACAAACGTCTTCGCTGTACGTCTGTCATGTGACCAGGAAACTAATGCACCTGTGACGTCACTGAGGCTCATGGGTAATGTAGTATTTACATCATGATGAACAGACACATGATCTTACATGACCTCAGACACACACACCTCAGCAGTGATGAGTTGTATGTTGTAGAATAACATACCATGTTGTTGGGTCGTGTCATGTTGTGTTGTATCATGTGGTTGGGTGTCATGTTGTATGATTCATAAAGCGTCTCTGTTTGATCAGTTCAGACTGAACGAGTCTGCGGAGAAGAAAACTAAATTTGTTACCATGGAGACAGCATGGACCAGAGCTTGTTAAGTCTTGTGTGTGTGTGTGTGTGTGTGTGTGTGTGTGTGTGTGTGTGTGTGTGTGTGCGTGTGCGTGCAAATTGAACCTGCTGCTGTTCATACAGGATGTTTCCTGATGTTAATCCGTGTGATGATGAGTTCATGAGCTTCAGACTCATGAACTCAAACAGATCCACAGACCAGGTTCTCTCTGGAGAACCAGGACTCACAGTCAGACCAGGGTCAAACATCTGGATCATCCTGATGAACCTGCTGATGCCAACATGACCTCAGAGAAGAAGAAGATTCACTCACACACCCACACATACATTGAGCATATAGAGGATGAATCTGGAGAAAGTCAGATAGAATAAACAGCATCAGCTGTGTGTGTGTGTGTGTGTGTGTGTGTGTGTGTGTGTGTGTGTGTGTGTGTGTGTGTGTGTGTGTGTGTGTGTGTGTGTGTGTGTGTGTGTGTGTGTGTGTGTGTGTGTGTGTGTGTGTGTGTGTGTGTGTGTGTGTGTTATATAATCTGTTTGTCCCTGAGTGTAATTACAGCAGCAGGTGTGGAGCTGAGACTCACCTTGTTTCTACGTCACATACAGATAGAGTGACACACACACACACACACAGTCATACACACAGTAACACAAACAATTAGTATCGTTCCATCAGACTGAAACATCATCTGTCTATAGATCAATGAGTCCGTGTAGCGTGTAGCTGTCACACGTGTCTCTGGTGTAATGGAGCCACACTGACTTCCTGTTTATAGCGAGAAGATGATGATGAGCCTGAAACATGTAAACACACAAGATTTCACATGTTCATTTATTCAAACACGTGATGCAGATAACACGCACAATACACACACGTGTTCGTATACGCATATGTAGTCCTGAGAGGATCTGTGGAGATGTCTCACTCTGATCAGAATTTCAGAAACTTTTTTTGAACATAAACCTGCTGCAGAGTCACATGATCCACTGTCTCTTCTTCGTTGGTGCCTCTGTTGTTGTGTGAGTCGTCACGGTTGAGGCCTCGTCGTGACATCACACTGATCTTCATCACTGTGATGTCACTCGCTCCGTGAGCACGTTTCAGGGCGTGATGATGACATGGGGGGGGGGGGGGGGGGCTGCTGCTGGTTAATAGCCTGAAGGAATCACAAGGAATCTGTTAAATTTTCTATGAAACTCAACAAATTGAAGCTGCAGAACAAAGTTAACTCACAAATGAAGTGAACGAAAGAGAAGACAAAGAAGAAGAAGAGAAGGAGGAGTAATAATATTAATAATAATAATAATATAATAACAATAATGGAGGATAAACAAGTCTCGTCTTTGTTTTTATGGAGATTTTTAAGGATGAAAATGTGCAGAGACGACGATAATCAGCTGATCTGAAATGAGTGAAAAGCTCTGTAACATAAGATATTAATGTATAATTAATAATAAATATAAAATGAAATGGATGTGAATTAATAAAAATGTAATTATAGGTCACAGAAGAGAAGAAAGCTGCAGTCATGATAAACTCATCCATTAAATAATCTAATTTCTGTTCCACATGTGACGATGGGAAGTGTGTGTGTGTGTGTGTGTGTGTGTGTGTGTGTGTGTGTGTGTGTGTGTGTGTGTGTGTGTGTGTGTGTGTGTGTGTGTGTGTGTGTGTGTGTGTGTGTGTGTGTGTGTGTGTGTGTGTGTGTGTGTGTGTGTCTCTCTCTCTCTCTCTCTGTCTCTGTCTCTCTCTCTCTCTGTCTCTGTCTCTGTCTCTCTCTCTCTCTCTGTCTCTGGGGAACACGAATGTTTATAAACCGGAAGTGAAGCTTTGGCTCCCTCGTTGGGATGACGACTGAACTGCAGCTGAAATCGTTAAAAACATGTTGAGGATCTGTCGCCTGAAAACTGACTAATAAAGTTTTTTATTAAAATAAAACATTTAACTGTGTGAATTAAAATTAAATTATGAACATACATTGATTATTTATTTATTATTCCTGATGAGTCCTTGTAAATAAAAACAATCAAATTAATTATTTAAGTTTATTTACGAAACGGTTTTTAATCATTTCAATGTTTACTTTCAACAAATGAAAAGATTTTAAACACAAATAGTTACTTGTATTGTATTATATTATATTATAGTATGTTATATTGTATTGTGTTATATTATAAATTATTTTAAACTAACAATTTAGTAGCACTTACATGTCACTTACTTATAGAACTTTGTTGTTTAGCTTTTTTGAAGAAATTGTACTTTCTTGATTCTTGTTGTTCTGGTTTGTTCCTCATGGTTGATCCACTTATTGTGAGTCGCTTTGGATAAAAGCGTCAGCTCAATGAAATGTAATAATAATGTAATAATTATATTATAGTATAGTATATTATATTATAGATAGTATTGTATTGTATATTATATTATATTATATTGTGTAATATGATATGATATTATATCGTGTGACTCCTGATTCTCTATACTTGGATGTTGGCTTTGATCTGAGGATTTAGTTTCTAACTCCTCCTCTTCCTCTCAGGTACGGTGACATGGTTCCTAAGACGATCATGGGGAAGATCTTCGGTTCCGTCTGTTCTCTGAGCGGAGTTCTGGTCATCGCTCTGCCCGTCCCCGTCATCGTCTCCAACTTCAGTCGATTCTACCTCCAGAGTCAGAGAGCGGAGAAGAGACGCGCTCAGAAGGTAGGACCCTGAACGCACCACGACGTCACACACACACACACACACACACACACACACACTTTAAAGGGATAGTTCACTGAAAAATGAAAATTTATTAAAATTCATCTCGAAACGACGTCATTTATACAAAGTTTTTATTTTAAATGTCTCTGATATCTTCCAACGAGGTGCATTCAGGGACCGTCGGACATGCTAACGTACCCTAGCTTAGCCACTTGTGGTGGACTGTTAAGGTCCTGGACTCACTCTGTGGTCATGTGACTTCTGTTTGTGAAGGCGTCAAAGGAGGCGGGACAAGCGCTGGTGTGTAAAATCAACCATGACTACGAAGTTCACCAACATCACCTGCTGCAGTGTCTGGAGAAGACCACAGTGAGTCTACACAACACAAACATACACACAGACACACAACAAGCAGTGTCTGGAGAACAGTGAGTCTACACAACACAGACATATACACACACACACACACACACAGCTGCCAAAGTCTCAAATCTTACACATAGTGGCTGTCGTACGATATAAAGATTTATTGTTTGATGCCTCACGTTAAACTTCCCTCTCCTCCCTGCGACGTTCCTCAGAACCACGAGTTTGTGGAGGAGAAGACGTACGATGAGAGCTGCAGGGAGGTGACGCTGGTGAAGCAGGTTTCCCGTTCTTCCTCCATCTTGTCCTCACCTCACAGCCTCACGTCCTGCTGCGCCCGCAGGAAGAAGAAGACCTTCAAAGTCCCAAACTCCAACATGTCTGTGGGTCTGCAGAGCAGCTTCCAGGAGCTGAGCACCATCCAGATCAGAGAGAGGCCGAGTGTTGTCAGGTAAATAATCACGTGAGGAGGACATTACTGGAAAACTACGTTTCATCAGGAGTCACTGAGAAGGTTCTGAAGAAATCTGAGGAAGTTCCCTATGAAGGTTGTGGAGATCTCAGAAGGTTCCAGGAGTCATTGAGAAGGTTTTAGTTGACCTTGAGGAAACTCTTTGTCCCAGGATTCTTAGAAGAGGTATCATAAGTCCTAATGTGCTTAAGTTCCCTGTGAAAGTTGAAAAGTCTTCAAGACGATTTTGGGCTCATTGAGGATTCTGCAGAGATTCTTAACAAACTATTCGGTGGCCATGGGAATCTTCTGGAAATTCATAAGGAGGTTTGAGATTGTCCAAAGGTCTAGAGGTTCTTGATAGGTCTATGAAGATCATTGAAGAGATCTCTGGGTGTGAAAGCAAAGGGATGTAAAAGCCTTAGCGAGATGTTTGATGGTCTTGAGGAGGTCTTGGAGGAATTTGAGTACGAGGTTCTTGATGAGGTTCTACTTATCATCAAAAAGGTTCAGGGATTCTTGAAAAGGTTCTTGAAGAGGCTCCAGGTCATTGATGTACTTTTGTCCTGAGAGGATCCTCACATGTGACTCTCTGAGCTTTATTCACTGTTAATAAAGTTTCTTTGGTAGTTTTACTCTTCTTGAGTTAAGAACAGAGGATGTTGCTCCTTGTTAACATCTAAGAGACAAATATGAGACAAATAAAATGTGATGATCGATGATATTTGTTCCTCAGCTTCTAGTTGAGATGTTAATGATCCTGTTGCTATGGTTATGTATTGTTTAATAAAGTCTGAATTGAGTCTAAGAGACAGCTGGTAGCCAATCAGAGAGCAGTAAAAAACCCTAACCCATCTATGGTGTACAAGAAAATATAATAATGTATTTAGCTTTGACTGAAGATGAATGTTTGTCTCTGTGAGTTTATTCAGATAAAACTTTAAACTAAATAAAAGTGAGTGAAACAGGATGAGTCGCTCACTCGTTTATAAACAGCAGAGATCATGTGACGGAGCAGGAATCCAGAGAATGTCCAGCTGTGGGAACATAAACATCTGGAATCTACCGTCTCCGCCGACTGAAACTTTACTGTGAAAAACTTTATTTAAACTCACTGATCTGACACTGACGAACATGATTCTAAAATAAAACAAACACAGAGTCTCAGGAACATGATCCTCGATCTGTCATATTAATACAAGCTTCACAGTGTCCCACTGCTCTACGCCACCTGGAGAGAACAGGTACTGCAGTCAGTCGTCTGATGATGGTGCAGACATTAAAATAAGGACAACTGAGGATTATTTGAAATATTGATCTGCAGGTTATTTTCTTCCTCAATCGGCTCTTTAAACGTGAATATCTCTGACTCACTGATAAAGTTACACCATTGGTCAACTGCATGTCATGTGACTACACCACAGTGTGTTGGAGTATTTCCATTGGCCGTTGCTCTCTTGAACTAAATCGACAACTTTCATTCATTTTGAGACAAGACTTAGTATATTAATAAATCGTGGTTATGATCGACCATGTTGCTGCTTTGTGTTTCACAGAAAATGATTTAAATCACTGATTGAAACTCAGTTCATTGGTTTTATTAAGAGACTGAAAAGGTCAAATAAGTTCTGACGTTTGATGTTTGCTGACGACATTCACCTTAACGTCCACGTGTTCGTAAAAGTTCTTCTACCGATGAAACTTTTTAAAGAATCCTCGTTACAGTGACTCTGAACATGTTTTACTATATAAAGATCCATATTTCTGTTTCTTCTCTCGTAGTCGTTCCAGTCTGAACGCAAATTTCGAGGAGACGGTTCCTTTGAACTGCGACCAGCCGCACATCACCGCCGCCATCATCAGCATGCCAACGCCGCCTGGCACCGCAGGCGACGGATCAACTGGCTCTACCAACGACTCCCAGGGCAACATCGTGCGGGTGTCAGCGCTCTAGATAACTCCGCCCCCCCCTCCAACATGGAAAAATGATCTAGCCAGCAGAAGGACGACAGGTTCGGGGTCGACGGCCTCGGCACCACAACAGACTCAGACTGGGAGTGACTGGTTAGCTCAACGTTATCCACGCAGAGGGAAACGTGAACTTGGACGCACTCGGCTGACTCCACCTCCGATCACACATTTTAGGACGGATTGTTTCTCCAGCAGCGCAGAACAGAAGAGAAATCGTAGCACGGCTGATAAATTGTCTCTTTCTGATTTTAAATCGTTATAGTCGTTATTTTTTCAGTCTGATTCATTCGATTTATGTCTCGAAATTCAAGTTTAAATGAGACGTCCCCGTTTTGGGAAGTTCGCCGTTAACCATCGTAACATATGTAAGCTAGCATAGCACAAAGAAACTGCAAGCCTCTCTCAACAATTCAAACCTAACCAAAGAAAAAGTCCCAGTCTTTTCTCGTCATGGGAATGATGATGATTTTAACACGTTGTTTCGTCCTCAATGTCTCAGACTCTTTATCTGACGAAGGACTTAAATGTCTTCCACAGTTAAAAAACACAACATCTCTTTTTCTACTCTTGTGAAAAATAATCATAATCAAATATGTAAAATCTGAAAGTTTGAAATCTGGTTAAATCAGATTCGTCTGTTTCAGTCTCAGGGGAGCGACACGTTACGTGAGAAATACCTGAAAACAGGAAGTCCACGTGTTGTACGATCTTGATTCTTAACATGGACCAAAAGTCTGGAGGTTCCTAATAAACTGGATTGATTCTATTATTATAAGAATACATACATTTACTGTTTTATCATACGCTTAAAACAGTAAATGTGTGGTTGTGAAAGAAATTTAACCTAATGAATTAAATATGAACCTTGGAATATACATTTTGTTATTTCATGTATACACCAACTCATTTTAATTCCAAATTTGATATTTTATCTTTTTTACAATTTTTTATTTATTTATTTAATTTTAATTCTACTATTTATTATTTTTTGATATTAATTTATTTGAATCATTTCTTATGTATTTGTTTTTATTTATGTTTAATTTGTTTCTTATTTTATTTGTAAAACTTTCTGAATATTTGACTGAATCAAAAAGTGGTTTTAATATATGTTCCATATGTTATACAGAGTTCTGGATCAGGACCTTAACATGTTCAGAGTCAGTGTGTCTGTGTGTGTGCATGTGTGTGTTTGTGTGTCGCAGCCGACGGTCTTCCACTCTGATCAACACAAACAACACAAACATTAACACAAACATTAACACAAACACAAACAACACAAACATTAACACAAACGTCAACACAAACAACACAAACATCAACACAAACATCATCACAAACATTAACACAAACAATGATGTCAGAAGAAAAGTATTTTTGTTTGTAAACAGGAGCTGCTGTTTATCTTTGTTTATCTTGTTGACACGTTATTTATTTAAATCATGTTGTTTAGTTTTAAGTTTAAATCATGTGTCAGATGCTGTTTTCTCATGATAGAGCTAATTTCATGAATGAGTGAACAGGTGAATGAGTGAATAATGGAAACAGATGAATGAGTGAATGAATGAATGAGTAAGTGAACAGATGAATGAGTGAATGAACAGATGAGTGAACAGGTGAATGAGTGAACAGGTGAATGAGTGAACAGGTGAATGAATGAACATGTGAGTGAGTGAACACATGAATGAGTGAATAATGGAAACAGATGAATGAGTGAATGAGTGAACAGATGAATGAGTGAACAGATGAATGAGTGAGTGAATAATGGAAACAGATGAATGAGTGAACAGGTGAATGAGTGAGTGAATAATGGAAACAGATGAATGAGTGAATGAGTGAACAGATGAATGAGTGAACAGATGAGTGAGTGAGTGAATAATGGAAACAGATGAATGAGTGAATGAGTGAACAGATGAATGAGTGAACAGATGAATGAGTGAGTGAATAATGGAAACAGATGAATGAGTGAACAGATGAGTGAGTGAGTGAGTGAATAATGGAAACAGATGAATGAGTGAATGAGTGAACAGATGAATGAGTGAACAGATGAGTGAGTGAGTGAGTGAATAATGGAAACAGATGAATGAGTGAATGAGTGAACAGATGAATGAGTGAACAGATGAGTGAGTGAGTGAGTGAATAATGGAAACAGATGAATGAGTGAATGAGTGAACAGATGAATGAGTGAACAGGTGAATGAGTGAGTGAGTGAATAATGGAAACAGATGAATGAGTGAACAGGTGAATGAGTGAGTGAATAATGGAAACAGATGAATGAGTGAACAGGTGAATGAGTGAATGAGTGAACAGATGAATGAGTGAACAGGTGAATGAGTGAGTGAATAATGGAAACAGATGAATGAGTGAACAGATGAATGAGTGAGTGAATAATGGAAACAGATGAATGAGTGAACAGGTGAATGAGTGAACAGATGAATGAGTGAATAATGGAAACAGATGAATGAATGAAAGTCTTTTAAATGAAATCTGTTTTATATTGAGTCTCAATCTTCAGTCTTTGTCCTCAGAGGTTGAACCAGGTCACTTTTCTCTCAGACTTAAACCATGTGACCTTCTGAGATTTTCTACGTCAGATCTTGATCAAATAAGACAAACGATCTCAGCTGATCACGTTTGATCGAGCTGGATTCTAATGTTTTCACAGAACCAAAGATTCATCAGAGAATATTTTGTGGACGACTGAAATCGGAAGAAGTTTCACTTTTAACAACTAAATCTCGTCTCACAGTTGGAATGTTACATAACCGATTCTTCGTGGTTTATTTTGTAAATGATAAACACTGGAATGTTCGGGTCACAGCTGAAATGACCTGCTCGCTGCCCGTTCGCGTCCCGTCACCGTTACTGCTTCACACAAATCTTATTCATGTCAGAAACTGAATTATGCAAACATCGTATTTTTCTGTGGGAAACAGGAAGAAAGTATAGAAACTGATTTGTTGATTTTTGGTAGTAAAAATCGTTTTTGATTATATTATTATTCTGATGATGATGATTACGTGCACATGTGCTGTCGTTGTTCTTCGGTGTGAATCACATCTTGTTTTATTCAATCAGGCACCGTGTGTGCAAATAAAACATGGTCCCATGAAAAAACACGAAACACGTCTGAGTGTTCAATTCAGCCCCCGAAACTCACACCCCACCAGAAACTGTGTGTGACAGTTACTGTTACTTTGACTGAAGTTTTGGATTTCAGGTATTTCTCAGGTCCTAATTGCATTGTTTTTAGGTTTTGAATTCAGTATTTTAATTGTTAAAATTTCTCGTAAATTTGATATATTATTCCTTTACAATTTTATATTTAAGATTCTTCACAGTCAAAATATTTTATCTTAAATTATGTGTCTAACCTGAATTTATGAAAACATTATTTAACCTTATATCACATTAATAATTGCATGTTTATTTATTATTCATTGGATTTTGTCAATTATTGATCCCTGTAGTTGATCTATAAACGGTCTGAAATGAAATTAAACCTCTGAAACGTTCAAGCTCCACACTGACACACTAACACCACCCGGCCCGTCTGCAGAGTCTGGTAAACAAATCAAACGTCCATGTTCTGTGTCGTTCTGCTTTAAACTTTGTTTTATTTTCCAGTGAGAAAAATAACTCAGACACAAAAGTATGAAACATCAACATCACACATGTTCTCATATAAAACACAAATCTGCTGATCCCTCACATAGGAACCGCTCAGGTTCTGGAGAACGTCTGGAGAACAGTGGTGGTTCCATCAAGTTTCATGTTCATGTTCAATAAAGAGCCACGATCTGTCCTGGTTCCTACGAATCAGCTCAGGTTCACTTTAAAGGGACAACGTTTTTGTCTTTGTTCCAACAACATGTTCCTGACGTGTTCACAACGTGTTCCTGACGTGTTCCTGACATCTTCACAACGTGTTCCTGACGTGTTCACAACGTGTTCCTGTCGTCTTCACGTGTTCCTGACATCTTCACAACGTGTTCCTGACGTGTTCCTGACATCTTCACAACGTGTTCCTGACGTGTTCACAACGTGTTCCTGACGTGTTCCTGACGTGTTCACAACGTGTTCCTGACGTGTTCACAACGTGTTCCTGACGTGTTCACAACGTGTTCCTGACGTGTTCACAACGTGTTCCTGACGTGTTCCTGTCGTCTTCACAACGTGTTCCTGACGTGTTCACAACGTGTTCCTGTCGTCTTCACAACGTGTTCCTGACGTGTTCACAACGTGTACCGTTTACCACGTCGTGTTTTCCTCAGTTTCTGTTTGGTCATCTGATGATGTCACATGTTTACACGTCCCAGAATGAACCTGGAGAACTTCCTGCTTGTCCCCACGGCTACGACAGGCGCTCCATCTCAAACTGGTGTTCCTGCGGCGTGGAGGCAGCGGACATGTTAGTCTGGTTGCTGCCTGAAGCTTCAGCTGAGGCTCCATGCGTCACAGTGTCGGGGGCGGAGTCCATCGGGGGTGCCATGGAGTCCAGGTCTGGAGACTTTCGTCCATAATAAAGCGCCCAGAGCAGCGTGAGGGTGAGCGCCATGG
This sequence comes from Hippoglossus hippoglossus, assembly GCF_009819705.1. Classification (NCBI taxonomy): domain Eukaryota; kingdom Metazoa; phylum Chordata; class Actinopteri; order Pleuronectiformes; family Pleuronectidae; genus Hippoglossus; species Hippoglossus hippoglossus. The sequence goes on from NC_047173.1 coordinate 18,235,376, forward strand.
CCAGGATCTGAGCTACGCCGATGGACACGCCCAGGAAACGCAATGCCTGCAACTGCTTCGTCCCACGAATGAAACTGTAGATCTTTGGACCGCAGCCCTGAAACAAACCAGCGACACACACAGTCAGTTTGACCTTCGACCTCTGTGAACATGTGATATGTCTCTACCAATGAGAGGCGGCCATGTCTCACCTCTTGGTGGAGGTCACTCAGGTCGTGGTGGCGGGCGTGGCGAGCGCAGCCTGGATACTGATTGGAGCAGCAGGAGTCAGGAGGCCACTCCATCTCTGTCATCTCCAGCCAATCAGTGAAGTACATCACTCCGCAGCATTTAAACTGGTCAACACACACAGGTCACATGACTACAGGTCATCTGTGTGTGTGTGTGTGTGTGTGTGTGTGTGTGTGTGTGTGTGTGTGTGTGTGTGTTACCTGTGTCTGGAAGCTGTTCCAGGTGTGTGTGAGCCACTGGTATCTCTGCAGGCCGTAGTTTGACATCCGAGACTTAAGACTGATCATATCAGAGCGCTGCACTGATGGCTGCACACACACACACACACACACACACACACACACACACACACACACACACACACACACACACACACAGAGTCAACTTTAACAGGTGAGTTGTCATGACCCCCCCCCTTATCAGTCCTGATGATGGATCATCCTGAAGCCCCGCCCCTCCTGATAACAATCTGTCCTCACTACAATACCCACAATCCCCTGCAGGCAGGTGAGACCTGAGCTCAGATAACACACACACACTGATCAAACAGTTTATGTGTGTGTGTGTGGGGGGGGGGGGTGTGTGTGGGTGTGTATGTTTGTGTGTGCGTGTGTAAGAGGAGATCCAGACATGTTTCACATTTCATGTTATTTTTAGTTTCAGTTTGTATCAGCAGCTGCTCACACACCAACTCACACTTTACTACACACTACCACACAACACACTCTTCTACATAACACTACACACACTGTCCACATGTACTACACATCAAGTGTTGTGTAGCACATGTGTATTAAACTGTATCACAGACACACTAAGATAAAGTTTGAATTTGAATATAATTATACGACGGTCTGCAGTTTAATTAAACTAGGTGTTATTTACTGTGTTCAGACACTGTGGGGTGCTGCAGAGTTTTCTCACCTGGTCATACGTCCACACTGCGCTGGCCAGTTCGACGCAGAAGATCACCAGCAGACTGCACAGGTACTGAAACACATACTCAGGGTTAATACCATACATGTGGTGGGAAGTCATTTGATCTAATGCACTCGAATGTGATACAGGATAATGTAATGTTATTAATGTTTTCCCATCATGCTCTCTGGTTGTCCTGACAGCTCGTCTTTCAGGGACAGGCCGAGGAGACGCTCTCCTCCCATACATATACACACCTGGCCCCAGGCCCCGCCCCCTCAGGTCACAGCCGACAGGTGACCTGGATCACAGTGACGTGTGTGTGTGTGTGGGGGGGGGGGGGGGGTGGTTAACGACAGGTGAGACGTACCCAGGAGAGCAGCAGCAGGTTACACCTGAGCGCTCCACAGTATCCCACCATCGCCACGATGATAAGGAAGCAGCACACGGTGATGATGACGGGATGAACAGCTGGAGAGTATGTGAGGACGGCCGCTTCCTCCAACCTGCACACACACATACGTGTTCACCTCTGACCTGTGTCAGACTAGCGTGTCAGGCTAGTGTGTAAGATGCAAATGCGTGCAGCAACAGACAGTAGAAATACCTCAGTACAGTAGTACTAGTAGATGTATTTAGTAACTTTCTACCACTGGAGTAGTGCGATGTGTTTATGTGTCGTCACATCGCTTGAGACTCCTCATCCACCAGGTGTCACTGTTACCTGAACTCACCTGGTATGAGCCGTCAGCGTCAGGACGGTGTTCAGAGAGTCTCGGATCCACGCGGCCACTCCCAACACACACGCTGACATCAGCTGAACACACACACACAAATAAACACACACAGAAATAAACAGATCAGTTTCTGCTGCCTACAAATAACATGTCGGAATGTGAGACACACACAAACCCCTAACCCTCACACACACACACACACACACACACACACACACACACACACACACACACACACAGCCTACTTTCACTTCAGACTTTAAATCAACACTATTTCACATTAAAGCAGCAGTTTGATGAAAAAAGACCCTGTTTTTTTAGACACAAAGCCCAATAGAATTAGTCACCACGCGTGGCTGCAGAGGGCGATGTTGTTACATAGAGTCGATTTCATCAATGCAAACTGTAATGTGACTTTGACCTTTGACCCTTCGGATCTTTTTAGATATGCTTCAACAAATAAAAACATGAAGTTCAGTCATCACATGTAAAGATAAACATGTGTGATGTTTCACATGTAAAATGTTCTGATAATATACTGCATTCATCACATGATAACAGCTGGAATCATGTTCACATGTTAAACAGTTTACCATGTGACTGTGGTTACAAAACATTCACTGAAAATAGAGGTGATGATGATGATGATGATGATGGTGATGTTAGTGATGGTATTAATAACAGTGATGAAGATGAAGGTCTCACCCAGAAGAGCACGTTGAGTGCGTACAGCAGACACCTCAGACATCTCACCGCGTCCTCACGAGCCATCCCGACCGCAGCTCGTGCGCGCCGCTCATCTGAGCCCGGGTTACCATGGCAACATGCTTCTCAGGCTCAAGCCTCGTGCTTGGGTTTTACCGTCAGAGGAAACTTTAACAACAGGTGGTTCACAAATCACTCAGCACCAAACTCACACCTGATTCTGGACTGATCTGGATTCTGCAGAACTACAGAACTACACTCACCTCAGACCAGGACCAAAACCGAGTCCAGACAGAGTCCAGAGTCCAGCTGAGACCAGAGACCAGAAGCTGACAGAGACCAGAGTCCAGCTAGGTCGTCAGCAGCTGATTTAAATCCTCAGTGACCTGCTGTAAAACCAGATCTGTGTCTCTGAGGACTGAGACAGTGACCTGAAGCAGAACTTCAACTGTCTCCTGCTGCTGCTTCTTCTTTCTCGTCACTAATTAAACTCTCTGAGTAGCAGCTCCTCTCTCTCTCTCTCTCTCTTTCTCTTTCTGTGTCCTCCCTCCCTCTCTGGTCCTGGGGGAGGACAGAGGAATGTGTCCGCCTCCAGCCTCAGACTCGGGGTCACAGACGTCATGAAGCTGAGGACAGGACACAGACACGTGGAGGCCTCTGGTGGCTGCAAGGACTACTGTCCACATACTTTTGGCCATATAGTCTATTTAATCTATATAATTTGTGACGTGTGGTCACAGAAAACTGTCTCATTAAAATCTAAATCTGTCTGATTCATAGTATAAATTTAAATGGTTAACTTAAATATATTTACCTGAACACAAGCCACACCCACACGCAGGTGTATAATAGAAACTCTATTGTTTTGTTGCAGTCAAACAGGAGAATGAATAAAAGAATAACCTCAATCATGTTCTTCATTATTTAATGTTTTAACTGATCTGAAGTTTAAAAAGAAGAGTTTTATTCCTCAGGATAAAATCATTAAAACCAACACAGGTTTTTATGGTTCTGATCTAACGTCCTTAAAACAAACGAATTATTTTACTATGATATAAAGTTCAGTAATATGATGTATTATCATTCAATATACACAATATATATTACATACCCTTGTTAGTTTACTGTTCATTAAGCAGAACATTTTACATAAACACGTTTAAATATCTGATTATTTTATGCTAATTGTTGTTTTTGATTTAAAATTAGAATATCATAATCAAATTATTTAAATAAAATCATTATCATGATCACAAAATAAATGTTCGAAAGTCGTTCTGAACTCCAACTCCCATGAGGCATCTGTTCTGAGGACACACGTCAACGCCCGCCTGTGTTTTAACCAATCAGAAGACAGAGCGCCGCTGACGTCAGCAGGTGTGACCTCAGTGTTTTTCTCAGAGACGCAGCGGCTGCCGGCGCCATATTGGAAGAAAAGAATTGTTTCATAAAGCGCGTGAAACGTCGGATTTGGCGCCATGTTGTACCTGGAGGATTACCTGGAGAGTGAGTATGGGACCGGGACTTTGCGGTGGGGGGGCTGTTTGTGCGTTTTCTGCGTTCAATGTGCGGTGTTTTCCGGCCTGTGCTGCTCCGGCCGTTAGCATAGCAACATTAGCACGTAACGGCTTGTTCTTCTCCTGGCAGTGATCGAGCAGCTTCCCATGGACCTTCGCGACAGGTTCACGGAAATGAGGGAGATGGACCTGCAGGTTCAGAGTATGTTACACACACAGTACCCACAGTACACACAGAGTACCCACAGTACACTCAGAGTACACACAGTACACTCAGAGTACCCACAGTACACTCAGAGTACCCACAGTACACACAGAGTACCCACAGTACACACAGAGTACACACAGTACACTCAGAGTACCCACAGTACACACAGAGTACACACAGTACACTCAGAGTACCCACAGTACACTCAGAGTACACACAGTACACTCAGAGTACACACATTATACTCAGAGTACACACAGTACACTCAGAGTACCCACAGTACACACAGAGTACACACAGTACACACAGTACACTCAGAGTACCCACAGTACACTCAGAGTACACACAGTACACTCAGAGTACACACATTATACACAGAGTACCCACAGTACACACAGAGTACCCACAGTACACTCAGAGTACACACATTATACTCAGAGTACACACAGTACACTCAGAGTACCCACAGAGTACACTCAGAGTACACACAGTACACACATTATACTCAGAGTACACACAGTACACTCAGAGTACCCACAGTACACACAGAGTACACACAGTACACTCAGAGTACCCACAGTACACACAGAGTACACACAGTACACACATTATACTCAGAGTACACACAGTACACACATTATACTCAGAGTACACACAGTACACTCAGAGTACACACAGTACACTCGGAGTACACACAGAGTACACTCAGAGTACACACAGTACACACATTATACTCAGAGTACACACAGAGTACCCACAGTACACACATTATACTCAGAGTACACACATTGTACACACAGTACGCAAAGAGTACTCAGAGTACACACACACTGTAAACAGAGTACCCACAGTATGAACAGAGTACCCACAGTACACACAGTACTCATAGTACCCACACACTGTAAACACAGAGTACTCAAAGTACGCACAGAGTACATACACAGTACACACAGTAGATTTTCAAATGTAATCCTTGAATCAAATGTTAAATCAGCCAGAAAACTACATGTGAACATGTGTAGAATTAAAACGTGACGAGTAGTTTATACTGAAGTGATAAACAGATCAAACAGGAAACAGCAGTGACGTGTCTGATGCTCATTATTGTGATATTCAAATCATCAGTTTGAGTTTTAATGTGGCAGCAATCATCAACCTGTGAAATATTCCCACTGTACTTTAACCTTTATTTACACATAGATGGTACACAATATCAACAATGATGTCACAAAATCTGGCCAATCAGTGAGGAGCCGCTGACCAGACAGGAAGGATTCTATTGTTTTCACAGGCTGATGATTCGAGATCATTGTGTTGCTGAAGAGAAGTCGCAGTAACTCACAGGTTTCTGAATGTTACAGACGCCACTGATCAGCTGGAGCAGAAAGTGATCGAGTTCTTTGTCAACGCAAAGAAGAACAAACCTGAGTGGAGAGAAGAACAGATGGAGGTTATTAAAAAGGTCAGAAATCACGACTGAAACCAGACCTTAATTCAACTTTTTCAGCATCGTGCGCGTCACATTGTTTGTGTGTGTGCGGTGCGCTTGTTGTGCGTGCGGGCCACTTCCCTGAATGTTAGTCGAGCAGAGGCGTGCTGTACAAAGCTCAGAGGTAACTGACGTACCAGCCTGACATCTGCAGCGTGGGAGCATTGTAGTTTTCTAAGAAGTGACCAGGGCATCATGGAAGAAGGTGGATATCCAATCTTTTGATCAGTTGTCACTTGGACTCAAAGATGAAGTGATTATGTTTCAGTTGTCAAAGGTAACAGTGACCTTTATATGAATCTGAGGGGAAAGTACGTGCAAGTATGTACACAGATACTGCACTGTTGGTCAGAGGCACACAGCCTTAGTGTGGTAATTCTATTTTCTTCATACACGACTCCTGTCATGTTGATCAATCAGCTGAGCATTGATTGTGTATCTGCAGTGAATGGTTATGTTTTTATTAAAACGTGTGTGTGATCACTTTGTTCTTGTTTCAGGATTATTACAAAGCTCTGGAAGACGCAGATGAAAAAGTTCAGCTGGCCAATCAGATTTATGATCTGGTGAGTAGGCGGTGCTTAAAGACGAGTCGTTCTGAGCTGGACGACGAACACGTCACACAAACATGGTTATTGCAGAACATTATACATGTTCAGTTTATTCAGCCACAGAGAAACTGATTCACATGAAGAAAAACAGGAAACAGATGATGATGCTACAGATGTGGTCTGTAGAAACATCTGTACAACAGAGGAAGTTAAACCTGTCAATCATCCTGTCACAGAGCGACTGGATCTTATTTCACTGCTTCAATAAAATGATGCTATTTGTTCATGTTCCTGCAGGTGGACCGTCATCTGCGGAAACTGGACCAGGAACTGGCCAAGTTCAAGATGGAGCTGGAGGCAGACAACGCCGGCATCACCGAGATCCTGGAGAGACGTGCGTCACTCACACAGACTCACCGATGAACAACTAACACGAGGAAGCGGAGGTTGTTTAACTTCATGTTTTTTTCTTCTCAGGGTCGTTAGAGATGGACAGTCCGTCTCAACCAGTCAACAACCATCACGTCCACTCTCACACCACCACTGAGAGTACGTACCAACCATCCTGAGTCTGCTTATCAATCTGATCAGGGATCTGATCTCTGTGTTGGTTTAACATGTTTCTAACATTTCTGCTGTGTGTGGGAGCAGAGAGGAAGTACAGCGCTCCGACTCATCACACGACAGAGCACGTTCCAGAGAAGAAGTTTAAATCTGAAGCTCTGCTGTCGACTCTCACGTCAGACGCTTCAAAAGAAAACACGCCAGGTACTGACTTCCACTTGACCTCTGACCTCCTCCTCCACCAGTACAGCATAAAATCAGACAAACATGTGAAGGGACAATACATTATAACCAAAATAGCAGTTCTCTCATTGTACGTGTTCACTCTGCCCCCTGCAGGCTGTCGCACCAACAGCACGTCCGCGTCCACCAACAACGTGTACAGTGTGAACTCGTCTCAGCCTCCGGCCTCTTACAACCTGAGCTCTCTACCTGCGGGGCCGGGGGCCGGAGCCGGGGCCATCACCATGGCAGCTGCTCAGGCTGTTCAGGCAACAGCACAGGTTGAATACCGTTCTCCTCAGAGGTTATACCAGCCACAGATGTGGTTCTGGGTTTGCCTGGGTCCTTTGTAATGTGTGGTATAAAGACAGTGCTGCTGTGAAGACTCGTCTCTGTGTTGACGTCTGATTCTGGTTCCAGATGAAGGAGGGCAGGAGGACGTCCAGTCTCAAAGCAAGTTACGAAGCCATCAAGAACAACGACTTCCAGCTCGGCAGAGAGTTCTCTCTGTCCCGGGACAACACTGGTTACTCCTCCTCTGCTCTGGCCTCCACCCTCACCCAGACCCTCACCCCCACCACTGCCACCGACTCCAGGGGGCGCAAGTCCAAGTAAGACCTCCACTCCCCCGCCTGTACTTTTCATCAGCATGTGTTAAATTCATCCTGCAGGTTCAGATCTTTAAGAAACAGAAACATGTGTCTATATTAAAATGACCTTTAAATCTGTGTCTTCTGTTTTCCAGAAGCAGCATCAAGTCTTCTAATCATCAGTCGTCTTCGTCGTCCTCCTCTTCCTCTCTGTCATCGTGCTCGTCATCATCAGCGTTGGCCCAGGAGCTTTCCCAGCAGGCCTCAGCGCTACCTGAGGCTGAAGCCAACAGTCAGGTGGACTGGACCTACGACCCCAACGAGCCCCGATACTGCATCTGTAACCAGGTACACACACACGCTGTTAGTAGAAGGTTTTAAGAAGGAATTTAAAAGCAGTAACAGATGGAGACTGATCGGCCTCTGGAACAACGAGGAGAAGATAAATCCTCGATATACACAGGTACTTGGTTGTAAAACTATAAAAGTCATCAATAAAATCTTCAAATCCACGTGAAAACCTTGGGTGGGGGGGTCAGGCGCTCCTTCTTGTCAGAAACCGAAAGTAAACAAGGATTTCTCCTCTCGCTGTGAACTCCTCCTCCTCAGTCCCCTCTTCTCAACTAATGTCTCAGTGGCACACACAAACAAGCGCACACACATATTACGTGACTCGAGAGAAGCAGGACACCATGGTTGGATATCGTAGTTTTTACAATTCTTATGGTTATGAAACCACGGTTATGGTAAAATAGGTTAATCCCGACATCCCTAGAACACGGTTCCACTTCTTTACTTGATAATCAAACATAACATCCTGAGTTTGTGCTGCTGGTTTAATGTTTTGATGTTTGACTCCCAGAAAATGTAATGAACCCAACATGATGATAATTTAAATAAGTAGAAACTGTAAAACTGTTGTTGGGTCTTTTGCAGGTTTCTTATGGAGAAATGGTCGGCTGCGATAACACAGATGTAAGTGTCATTTTTTTTAATGTTATAATCTTTTAGTACTATTTCTTATAAGTTAAAGTTTAATATTTAAAAATTTGTTTTTTTAATAAACTGGAAGCAGAAAATACAAAACTAATTGAACCTGTTAGAATAATCTTCCATCAGTCACTGAACTGGTTGATTTACAGTTGATTCATAATAATAATCTTTACTTTCCGCTCAGTGTCCAATCGAGTGGTTCCACTACGGCTGCGTCGGACTGACGGAGGCTCCCAAGGGGAAGTGGTACTGTCCTCAGTGTACGGCCGCCATGAAGAGGAGAGGCAGCCGCCACAAATAGACTCACTGCTCTGTCCGCCATGTTGGATTTTAACCTTGTAACACACTGCAGAACCATAGAGGTCAGAGGTCAACGGGCTGCTCACACAGCGGCTCACTGATTCAAATCTTTGTGCCAACAAACGGATCGAAGCCACAAGAAGGAAAATAAATCAAATGTTTTAGTTTGACTCAAAAACTAAGATCGTTTATCTTTTAAGACCGAATTTATTCTCAGATTTCCGATTTTAATTATCAAGAATAAATTTAATCTGACGTCATTAATCCTGACATCATTTGATCATATTAATCTTGGATTCATTTGATCGTTTCATGTCTGAGGCTTCGTTTGGTTCCACAACACGAAAGTTACAACTCCCCCTCCGTCCATGCATCGATTCATTCAAGACGATTTAACGACGGACAAACAGACACCCTGCGGTTTTCATGAAATTTACAATTAAATGTTGAAAAGTAGAAATAATTGGCTGGACGAAGAGTTTCATGTCTTCACCTGACGAACGAAATTCCGACACTTTATCTCGGAATTTAAATTGATGAGATTTTCTCTCCACGATCAATATATAGACTTTCTTTATGGGACGGTTTTACTTTGACTGAGGATCCCACACACAGATCACCTGGTCAGGACGAAGGTCAGAGGTCAGCCTGCCCGGATCAGGTTGCAGATTTAGTTAGTCGAGAGGAGGAGGAACATTTTACCTTCTGTTGAGAACATTGTGAACATGAGATCGAAAGAGGAGCTCGGTTCTGAGATTCATCTAAATAAATTAATCTTTGTTTTTTCTCTGATCTTAAATTTAAATTCAAACAAGATTTAATAGAATAAAGCCAGGATTAGTAAAACTTTCTCTAATCCAGATTCATATTTAATTAATCCAGGTCTAAATAATTCACGCTTTTTGATCACGTTCAGTTTCTCTCTATTTTTATGAAGTTAAATATATTCAGATTTAATTAAACAAAATTGAATAATCCTGACTTTATTTTAATACGATTTGTTTTGTTCTAATTTTATTGACTGAATTTTCATCTTAGATTTAGATCTTTAACGTCCAGATGTTGACGTGTCAGATGTTTTTTATCTGGCTGTAATCTCCGAAATTGTAATCCTCACATGAATCTACAGGAGCCTGAGCGACCTGAAGAACAGGATTAGAAACAGTGTGACCTCGGCCACATGGTTCAGGACGTACAGTCTGTGTGTGTCTGTGTGTGTCTGTGTGTGTGTGTTCAGTCGCTCTGCACTGATGCGTGTTTGTTTCCAGGGATGTGTAAAGAAAAAGTCCAATAAAATGGTTGATTTGTTTCTAAGTTTTGTGATTATTATTTATTTTCGTTTACAATCGAATCTACAGGAAATAATTTGATATTTTATGACTGAACAAACGATAAAATCATTTTATTATTGATTCATTAGATAAATAATTTGTCATATCAAAATATTTCAGACACAGATTTAGTTTATACACGTTTATATACATGTTCAGTTTAAATGTAAAAGGGAATATAGGTTTATGTAAATCAGGAAACGTGATGTGATTGGCTGGAACCAGCAGCCAATGATTTCCCTGTTAATGGTTCAATTACAGATAATAGATCAATAATATGAAACAAATTGAACGTCTGAACAATGAAACAGTTTGTCTTCATTTCAAACCTGGTGGTTACCATGGTGATGCACTTCTTACTGACGTCTCTATGGTAAGGTACGGAGCATGTGACCAGTTCCAGAGCAGGTGAACAGATGTGGAGGAAGACGATCGACCAATCAGATCTGTGGATGATGTCACAGCAGGTGGAACCTAGGTAAATTAAATAACGTCATCTTGGTTTTATGAGACAGAATCATCATAAATACGTTTATAAAGTGTATTATTAGTGGTAAAGAAACGGATGAAACGTCGGTTCTCTTCTCGCAGAACTTCATGTTCTCACACGGAGT
>NC_047173.1:18256345-18271345 GCF_009819705.1 Hippoglossus hippoglossus
TCTCTCCCTCTCTCTGTCTCTCTCTCTGTCTCTGTCTCTCTCTCTCTCTCTCTCTCTCTCTCTCTGTCGGTCTCTCTCTGTCTCTCTCTGTCTCTCTCTCTCTCTCTCTCTCTCCCTCTCCCTGTCTCTCTCTCAGTACGGTGTCTGTGGAGGGTCAGATGATCTGTGTTTGTCAGAGGACGAGTTTCTTCTTCTTCTTCAGTTTCAGAGACAGATGTCAGCGCCCTCTGCCTTTCAACTGGTAAACACATGTTGTGATTACATCTCATCACCTGTAGGGGGAGCTGCTGCAGCTTTTATCAGTCTCTTGCTCTGTTGTTTCTCTGTAGCTCTTTCCCTCTTCCTCCTCTTCTTCGTCCTCCTCTTCCTCTCGTCCTTTGAGCATCTCTGATCACATGATTAGGATCAGCTGTTACTACAACCTCCTCAGAAACATCAGCTCCAGGTGAGTTTTCAAAATCCCATAATTCACTGCTGCACCATCCTGTCAATCATTCAGTCAGACGAGTTAAAGTTATGTTTGTGTCTCTGACAGGAGCGATGATGCTTCGTCCAATCAGGAGTCAGATGTGAGCTCACTGGGCGGAGCTGCAGGTAAAGGTAAGATCATGATGAGTCAGGTCTTCACACAGTCGACACCACTTGTATCCAGCTCTGTGATTGGTCGGTTTCTCCATGTGTTTCAGGTCGCTGCGGCAACCCCCACCTCCGACAAATCTACACCGACCCCCCCCTCACCCTGACTCCACCCTTCAGCCCCGGGGTGAAGGAGTACTGTGCCGAGGTGACCTTTGACACGGTGATGGTTCGAATCAGACCGATGACCGTCAGCTCGTCCTGCGCGGTCCACCTGGACGAGCACCGAGGACCCAGGTGAAACCAGGACCGACCCCCGACCCTCGACCTTCGACCTCTGATCACAGATGATTCACGTTTTTTTGTTTGCAGGATGGCGAACTACCCGGTTGGCCTCGGCAACAGCCGGATCAGCATCCTGGTGACGGACGACGCTGAGACGGAGCCCGTCGTCATGACGATCTACACCGTCCACTTGTTCCGTGAGAACCGACCCAGTCTGCCCATGTTCACAGATCATGTGATGTGCAGCTTCGTCCAGGTGAGTCAGCCGCCCTCCTATTGGCTGCTGCGCTGTGGAGGAAGTGATGTCAGTTCTGCGTCTCACAGAAACACAGATTTGGTCAAATAGAGCAGACCCAAAAGTTATGTTTATCATATTGATAATGATATTATCATATTAACCATATTAATGAAAATAATATTGTAACATTTATAATACTTATCAGATGAAGTATATATATATATATATAGATAGAGTATATATCAGATAATGTCCAGAAGTTGTGTATCAGTTTTCTGTCTGATGTCACTTCCTGTGTGACCAGCGTTTACCTCGTGCTCAGATCAGAGGTAATCACCACGTGTGGCTGCAGGGGGCGCTGCCGCTCAGTAACAGCTCAGAACATATTTTCATAATCGTCTCTAATGTCTCATGTCTCATGTTTTCGTCCCCGCCCTCACCTGTCCTCTCTGATCCACCTGGCCTCAATAACTCTGAGGCAGATGCAGAGAGAGGGTGTTTAGTCATCCTGCTGGGGGGTCAGTGGGGCCCCAGGCGGGGCCCCTGGAGAACACAGAGCCCATTGATGCGGTGTGGGGCCGGTTCTTTGAAGCTAAAATGAAAGCTGCTGCTTCTCTTTGATCCGAGGTGATAACCACGAGCGCCGGAGCCCGACTCGTCTGGGCCCCTGGTTCACCGAGGGCGGGGCCACAGTGGCCCCTCTGTCTGTTCACTTTGTGTCCAACACAAGAAACACTTTGATTCTTCATCATCAGCAGCGTCTCATCACTGCTGTCTCCACGGTAACAGAGAGTCCTCATCAGAGATCACACACACAATGACATCATGTGATGAAGATAATGTTTTAATTTGACCTGCTGAATGATGTCATCACTGTCGTATTCAGGTTCTGAGCTGAGGTTCAGTTCAGAACCTGAAGCTTTGATGATCCAGAACCTTTAAGTGTGGAAGGTTCTTCAGTTGCATTTGTGCTTCTGGAGAAACCAACATGATGTTTGTTATTAACTGTTGAGTTACAGACTGGATCAGGTTCAGGATCAGGATCAGGATCCGGATCAGGATCAGGATCCGGTGTAACAGCTGCGATTAAAGTTGGAGACGATCAGTTATTAAAACATCTGAACTTCGTCTGTTCATGTTTTTTCATCATAAATCAAAACCAGATTCATCATGTGACGGAACAATCAGAACACACAGATGAATACCAGCTGCAGCCTGGTTCAGTTTAAGCTTTTATTTTGAAGCAACAGGTCTCACTTAGCTTCAGTGACCTTTGACCTCCTGAAAAACAGGCGGAGACGTCATGATTGACAGCTTAGACTGACAGTGAGAAACTTCTAGAACTTTTTCTTCTAGTTTCTGAAACAAAGAATCAAACCTCAGATTTCCAGACGATCCTCTGAGTTTCTGTTTTTCTGTTGGAGCTGTAAATTCCTGATTCTCCTCCGAGTCGTCTCCTGGTCTTTTTTTTTTGGCAGCGTCTCAGGTCTTTTCTTAAAAGCTCTTGGCAGCAGTGAGTGTGATCTGATGACTGTTGATGGGATTATGAGCAGGTTTACTCAGAGTCAGATCAGATCAGATCTCAGATCAGTTCAGATCTTTGATCACGACGCTCAGAGGATTAACTTTCTGCTTCTGCTCCGCACTGAAAAACAGAACTCGTCTGTAAACTCAGAAACACGGAGCTGAAGAAAAGTGAAACTCATGGTCACGATCTCACATGTGACAGCAGCTCCACCCCCACAGCACTGTGACGTCACACCTGCAGCTCCACCCCCCCTCACAACACGTCACTGTGACATCACACCTGCAGCTCCACCCCCACAGCACTGTGACGTCACACCTGCAGCTCCACCCCCACAGCACTGTGACATCACACCTGCAGCTCCACCCCCACAGCACTGTGACGTCACACCTGCAGCTCCACCCCCCCTCACAACACGTCACTGTGACGTCACACCTGCAGCTCCACCCCCACAGCACTGTGACGTCACACCTGCAGCTCCACCCCCCCCTCACAACACAGCACTGTGACATCACACCTGCAGCTCCACCCCCACAGCACTGTGACGTCACACCTGCAGCTCCACCCCCCTCACAACACATCACTGTGACGTCACACCTGCAGCTCCACCCCCCTCACAACACATCACTGTGACATCACACCTGCAGCTCCACCCCCACAGCACTGTGACGTCACACCTGCAGCTCCACCCCCCTCACAACACGTCACTGTGACATCACACCTGCAGCTCCACCCCCACATCACTGTGACGTCACACCTGCAGCTCCACCCCCACATCACTGTGACGTCACACCTGCAGCTCCACCCCCACAGCACTGTGACGTCACACCTGCGGCTCCACCCCCCTCACAACACGTCACTGTGACATCACACCTGCAGCTCCACCCCACAGCACTGTGACGTCACACCTGCGGCTCCACCCCCCTCACAACACGTCACTGTGACATCACACCTGCAGCTCCACCCCCACAGCACTGTGACGTCACACCTGCAGCTCCACCCCCCCTCACAACACATCACTGTGACGTCACACCTGCAGCTCCACCCCACAGCACTGTGACGTCACACCTGCAGCTCCACCCCCCTCACAACACGTCACTGTGACATCACACCTGCAGCTCCACCCCCACAGCACTGTGACGTCACACCTGCAGCTCCACCCCCACAGCACTGTGACGTCACACCTGCAGCTCCACCCCCCTCACAACACGTCACTGTGACATCACACCTGCAGCTCCACCCCCCCTCACAACACGTCACTGTGACATCACACCTGCAGCTCCACCCCCCCTCACAACACGTCACTGTGACATCACACCTGCAGCTCCACCCCCCCTCACAACACATCACTGTGACATCACACCTGCAGCTCCACCCCCCATCACACCTACCAGTCACATGAATCTCGTCTGTGACGAGTCTCAAACCAAACTTCAATTTATTAAGAATTAACAAAAAACGAGTTTATTAATCATTAGTTCGATATTTTCAATCGTTTAAATTTTTTATTTCTCTACAGTTTAAATTATAATATTAGATAAATAATCTGAAAAACATAAAATAAGGAAAAATATTATGGAATTTGTTCTTATCCTGATAAAAACTTTTACAGTTTTAAAATGGAATAAATTATCAATAATTTAAATGAATAAATCATGTGAATTAATTTTGACTTCTATAAAAACATTTTAATGTTTCTGTTTTTTTTAACATTTTAAATATTTATGATTATTTAATATGAATATGAGTGATGGTGATATTTATTTTAAACCTGGAGAAAAAGAATGATCATTGATTATTATATTTATTATTTGTGTCGTAGTTTTCTTTTCTTTTTTTGATTTGACTCCAGAATAAACTTAATAAATAACTAAATTTATCTGCTGTTTAGTTTTTCTCATAGTTTAATTCATATTTTACATTTCATCATTACTTTACATTATCTATTTATATTTAAATGATTTCATTGTTTTTATTGTCACAGTACATTTTTCACAATGAGTTTTTTCTGAAGATAAATAACAACATGACTCAGACCAAGTCCTGGTTCAGACTGAGACCAGTTCCAGGATCCAGTCTTCAGTCCTGGACGAGGTCTGTGGTCCTCTCTGTGGCGGCGGCTCTGAGTCGTGACCCTCAGGATGAAAGGCTACGGTGTGTTTGGTGTGGGCGTGTTTTGGTAGCGTGGCGGCGGCGGCTGATCTCAGAGCAGCGTCCGGTCTGTTTGAGCGTTTACACTGAGCTCAGGTACGAACAAGAAAATCCCTGTTAAGTTTTCTTGTTGCACTTTGTTGTGAGCTGCGACGCCGCAGTGAGGAATGTGACGCCGCCGCCACGAAACCTGCAGAAGAGGAGGCCGTGTGTGTGTGCTGCAGGTTGTACCCCTGTTGTGGGGACCGACAGTCACATTACGGGGACAAACAAGCGTGTGTGTGTTGTACGGTGTGTTTGACGGCGGAGTCTCTGAACTCGGGGCCAGACCTGGCGGCTCTCACGGGGCCTCTGAGCCGAGCTGGTTTATTTGACCTCTGACCTCTGACAACAGAGTTCAGAAACAAAAGAAGAAGAAGAGAAGGAGGTAGGAGAGGAAGAGTTCTGATGCGTTTTCTGGTTTCAGGACTGTGGTCTCCGAGTCCGACCCGATCGCTCCTGTGGTCTTCAGACCGCCGTCACGTCCCAGAGGCCACGTCACATCTGCACGTCAGGACACCAGCCAGGTGTGAGGTCACTTCCTGTCCCCAGTAACTCACCTGTCCGTCCATCTCTCGGTTGTCTGTCTGTCTGTCCGTCCGTCCATCTGTCTCACACCTGTCTCTCTCACATGTCTCTGTCTCTCACCTCTCTGTCTCACCTGTCTGTCCATCTCTCGGTTGTCTGTCTGTCTGTCTGTCCGTCTCGCACCTGTCTCTCTCACATGTCTCTGTCTCTCACCGTTCGGTCTCACCTCTCTTTCAGTCTGTCTCTCACCTTTCTGTCTCAAATGTCTCTGTCTCACATGTCTGTCTGTCTGTCTCAGGTCGGTGGGTGGTTCCATGTCTTAGCTGTTCTGACAATAGGACATGTGATTGGAGGGAGGTTGCCTGGCAACCAGATGGCTGTTATCACCGGTTGGTGGAGCGCCGCTTGCTGCAGGGCTGTATGACAGACAGGAAGGTGAGGTCATGTGATCTCAGGTGAGGTCATGGGACATGAAGGAGTGAGACTAATGTCAGATCACATGTGTCCTCATGGTGGCGCAGACTCATCAGTGGAATCATCCATCCTCAGGTGTTGTTTATCGGGGACTCAACCAATCGTGGGATGATGTACTTCCTGATGGAGCGGGTCAACTCCAGTCTGGAGGACTGGGGCAAAGCTCACGACACGCTGGTCCACAGGGACCTGAACGCAGGTCAGACTCTGGTCAGCTACTCGTATTATCCTCAGTTCTGGTTGGAGAAGGAGCAGAGGCCCACGTTCAGGGAGGCGCTGCTGCAGCTGCTCCACAGGTGAGTCACCAGGGTGTCACCAGGGCTGGAGATGTTCTTCAACTAACACCGATCCTCCCTCTGCTCCGACAGGTCTCAACCTCTGGTGAACTCCAACCTGACGGTCCTGGTGGTGGGAGGAGTCCAGTGGCTCAACACCAATCACCTGTGGACAGTCAGCGAGGTGCTGGACAGGTGAGAAACACGTCGCCTCCTTCAGATTCAGTCTCTGTCGACATCATCAGAGTTTGTGTTTGTGCAGTTACTCAGACGTAGCTTTGTTTGTTGAAAATACTAAAAAGTTAGGGTTAAAACATTGAGTATATAAAGTGTCGTCGGTGTAGAGCTTCACTTCCAGATCTGCAGTGAACTCAGTCAATCAGGTTCTTTTCCTTCAGAATCAATTTCACAGGCATCAATGTCCAGACTGTGGTTCCCATGACAACACGTGTTGATTCCTCCTCCTCAGGGAGGGTCTCAGTAACACCCTGGTGGTGGTGAAGACTTTAGGGATGGGTTTCCATCTTCCTGTGGATGGGATCAGATCTCTCAGTCTGGTAGGTTCTTCATATCGACTCAAATAAAGAAACAGATGAAACGTCAGTGTTATGACACTAAGTGTAAATATAATGATGACTTTTAATAATATAGTATAACTAAGTTATAAATAATGTCATAAAGTATAAATAAAGTTACAATCACATGGGTCAAACCTCTGAGGATCAGGAATCACCTGAGGTCGCGTCTCTTCGGAAACTGAAAACACCTCCCTCGTACTTTCAGAGAGAAATCCAAGATCTCGACAGAGACAACGACAACATCATGGCCACAGCGAAGCATCACGGGTACGAGGTGATTGACACGTTCAGCATCACGATGGGTCGATATAAAGAGTTCCTTCAGGGACGATGTGCCTGCCACTTTCACGAGGTAACAACTTTTTCATCAACAACTCCTCTGTCGATCTTCTTGAGTGGACGAATAAGAACAAAGGTTTCATTTGATTTCGATTCTGTAATTTCCTTGGTGCGACATCAACATGGGCGGGATCTGAAACATTTAAAATATCAGTTAGTCATGTGTCTCTGTCCTGTTTGTGTCGGTTGAAAAGATAAATACTGTGATTATTAGTTATTGGTGATTGGTGATGGAGTTCCTCTTGGAAACGTCAGATCTCACTCTACGCAGACGATGCCCAACTCTTCAACTAGCACCTGCGGTTTCTTCTTCACAGGTGGAGAGGTTTCCTTCCTTTAGGCCTCCAGGTGACACGACGTCCAACAGAACCACATCCTCCAGAACGAGGCTCAGCAGCCAATCAGCCGTGCAGGACACGGAGCAGGAGGCGGAGCCTGACACCTTCACCTATCACGTGAGAGGACCAGTGAACCAGGTGTACTCTGAGATCCTCCTGAGCCGCCTGTGTCCTGCAAACTGAACGTGTGTGTGTGTGTGTGTGTGTGTCTGTGTGTGTGTGTACATGCATGTGTATGTGTGTGTGTGAGACAGAGGAGTAAAAACAAATGAAGAAGAACATGTATGAAACTTGTTCTTCTTGTTTTATTTTGTGATTCCAGCAAAAACAAACTTTGAAGAGTGATTCCACGAAAACGTGTCTAAACATTTCATCAAACTGAAGAACCACAAATATTTTCTCACATTTGTAATAAGAATCATTTTCTCATCGTTAAAAAGAAGAAAAAATCGTCCATTTCCTGTGTGAGAACCAGTTGCTTCTACTATCGCTACTAGTTACAGCTAGTTAATACTGCTAACTTCTGCTAATGCTGCTAGTTACGTCTGCCAACTCTGCTCGTCACATCCTCGAGTGCTGCTAATCGTATCTGTTGTTATATCTGTTGATATATCTGTTGATATATCTGTTGTTATATATGTTGTTATATCTGTTGATATATCTGTTGTTATATATGTTGTTATATCTGTTGTTATATATGTTGATATATCTGTTGATATATCTGTTGATATATATGTTGATATATCTGTTGTTATATCTGTTGATATATCTGTTGTTATATATGTTGATATATCTGTTGTTATATCTGTTGATATATCTGTTGATATATATGTTGATATATCTGTTGATATATCTGTTGTTATATATGTTGATATATCTGTTGATATATCTGTTGTTATATCTGTTGATATATCTGTTGATATATCTGTTGTTATATCTGTTGATATATCTGTTGATATATCTTTGTGTGGTCCTGGCGACGTCGTACCTCCTCGTCAAGTGATGGAACTATTTTTTCAAAATCACCTTGTTTCTTAAGGGCACAACTTGCTACTTTTAGTATATAGTTGCAGTACAACTGATTCTAACTAGTTCTGATGTTTATTAACTAGTTCTGATACACATTAACTAGTCCTGTATACTAGTTAGTTTACAATGCATAGTAACTAGTTTATGTTTTCCAAAGACTTCTAGGTCGGGTGATTAGTAACTAGATTTCCATCTGCACTAACTAATTGACTATGCATACTAATTAGTTACTGATGTTTCCTAACCAGCTGCTTTGTGTCTTTTATTTCTTGTTTCAAACCAAAGATGTAAAGAAAAGTCTTATATTTTATATATTTTTATATTTAAATGTTGAATCGTTTCATGTTTTGTTTCCGTGCTGAAAAATATTTATTCTCTGAACTTTAACTTTTCGACTGTGAAAACATGAATCATCTGATTTGTTTGATTTAAATCATTGAAATGAATAAAACTTATTTTATCCAACTTACTTTTTCTGTTTTACGTCCTGAATAATATTAATAATCACGGATATTGGGCGATCCCACGGTGCGTGTCCGTGACGTCAGCAGTTGAGCCGTCCAATCAGGATGGTCGTGTTGCTCCAGCTGAATAAAGCTGCGGCTCCGGGACGCCCGCGGATCAGTGACCGAGTCAGGGAGCAGGACGCCGGGCTCAGGGGCCGCCGCCTCACCGGAGCTGCTCTGGAGGACCGAGGTGATGAGAGTTCGAGCTCCAGGTTGATGAAGAGGACATGGAGACACGGATCAGAAGAGTCCGACACATGAGTCCCGTGAGTCTGCTGCTGCTCTGCGTCTGTCCGCTGTGCTGCCGGGGCTCCTGGATGTGAGTATATTATACTTTATACGAGTATTAATACTACTATTTCACACAGGGTTACTGTGGACAGGAAACAAATCTCACTTTTAGACTTTTTTTCTTTTATTCATCAACATATGAAGTGAATGTAAATTAATTATCGGTTATTTATTATTCAGTTTTTCTTAGAATCAAAAACGAATAATCTAATAATCATAATCTGAGATAAAAAATAAAGATATAAATGTGATTGTATTGTTTTCAGTAAGATTTTTTCCTGCTCATTAAACTGTTCAGTGTTGGATAATAAAGCCAATTTTCTACTTGTTAAAATAATAAATATAAAGGTTCTGTCGGAACTATTATAATTGATATAATTATAAATAACATATAATTACACTATGCTCTAAGGTTCAGTGTTTTATAATCAACAGAAATAACCGGAGGGAGTTTTCAGGCTCCTGTGGATCCTCTGGTGTTTAGACCTTCACTCAGGGACCGTCCACAAATGAACTGATTTAATAACTTCATGTCATGTGACCCAGCGACTGCAAATCACATTCCACGTTATTGTCATATGAAACTGATCAACAATATACAAATATTTTTCAAATATTAACAACCATATAAAACATCAGAAGCAGTAAAATAAAAAAATGCGTCTCCTGTTTGTCTTTGATGTCAGTGACATGTGATATGACTCACTGAGTCACATGACACAAATCTATTAAAAACACTTTTTATTTAAAAAAGGAATTTATTGACGGTCCCTCAGTGACAGACCAATGATCCTAATACTAACTTCATCTTAAACCAACATCAATAAAATAACTTCTATTATTATTATTAGTAGTAGTAGTATTGTTAGTATTACTTTTATTATTAGTATTATTATTGTTGTTGTTCAGTGAAGTTTCTGCAGTGATCTGTCTCCCTCTGCTGTTCACTCATCATAAAACACAGATCTCTATTTTTTATTTGGCCTCAACCTAAACTCCAGTGAAGCTTATTTTCTTTTTAAAGTAAATTTAAAATTCAAATCAGTTTGTTCTGAGCTGAAGTGAAACCACCACAAACAATTATTTTCTTTCTGCTGCTTCAGGTCTGATGTGATATATCCAGTGTTTATCTTTTATTGATCATTGATCATAGACCCAGATGTTAAATAAATGTATTAATCATTTCTTGAATCAGGTGGTTGGGTGTGGCGTCGGCCGGCGGCCCGGACAAGCTGAGCTGTTCGAACCTTCCTCTGAGCAACAGGCAGAGGGAGCTGTGTCGCAAGAAACCTTTTCTGTTGCCGAGCGTCCAGGACGGAGCTCGACTCGCTATCGACGAGTGTCAGAGTCAGTTCAGACACGAGAGGTGGAACTGCTCCGTCAACCAGCGCCCTCCGGTGTTCGAACATGAGTTAACCAGCGGTGAGAGCGCAACGTGATAATAATAATGATGCACGTAACAAATAAATACAAACACATTATATTAATAAAACAAACACATTGGCCGTCAACAAGAACCAAAATATTTTTACAACTTTTATTTTTACTCTAGAATGCTAACTTGATGATGTCACTCTGACCCTCCCTCCCTCTCGTCCAATAGGAACCAAAGAAACAGCGTTTATCTACGCGGTGATGGCTGCAGGGCTGGTCCACGCCGTTACGCGCTCCTGTAGTCAGGGCAACATGACGGAGTGCGGCTGTGACGCTCGGCTGCAGGGCGGCGGCTCCGTGACGGAGGGCTGGCACTGGGGCGGCTGCTCGGACCACATCCAGTACGGAACCTGGTTCAGCCGCAGGTTCATCGACGCCGCCGCCAAAAACATGTCGACGAGCAGGGGAGGATACACGCTGGTGACCATGAACCAGCACAACACAGAGGCAGGACGCCAGGTGAGACACCAAGGGAAAATGAAATCAGCATAGTTACTATTTTCTGACCTTTTATAGAATAACATTTGATCAATAATACAAATAATGAAAATAATCTTTTAGTTTTAATATCACTCCCTGCACACGAGTTTCAAAATAAAAGCCTCTTAGAAACAAAGAAACAAAGAAAAATAATTTTCTGTTGTCATGTTTAAATTTGTGTGTCATTGTCTCACCCTGCAGGCGATTGACAGGACGATGTTGACAGACTGTCGTTGTCATGGTGTTTCCGGTTCCTGTGCGGTGAAGACGTGTTGGAGGACGATGGCGGCGTTCGAACGTGTCGGCGTTTATCTGAAGGAGCAGTACGAGCACAGCGTTCAGGTGTCGGACCGCTCAAAGAGGAAGACGAGGAGGAAGGACCAGCGTCTTCTTCCTGTCGACAAACACCAGCTCATCTTCTTCAACAAGTCTCCCAACTACTGCCTGGAGGACCGGCGCCGCGGCATCGCCGGCACCCGAGGGCGCCGTTGCAACCGGACGTCCGCTGGACCGGACGGTTGCAACCTGCTGTGCTGTGGCCGTGGATACAACACGCATGTCGTGCGACACGTCCAACGCTGCGAGTGCAAGTTCGTCTGGTGCTGCTATGTCCGCTGCAGGCGCTGCGAGAGCATGAACGACATGCACACCTGCAAATAAATAAATCACAACTGAGGACAAAGTTTCAAACATCAAGTTTCAAACATCAGTCACTACAACAGCATGAATAACATGCACCTGTAAATAAATCACACCTGAGGATAAAATCTCTCCTCGAGTCTCGTGACCAACTGGTTCTGGATCTTTGGGTTTTTTCTGAGAAACAAACTGATGCATGAAAATTTCATTTTGTCAGTAAATGTTTATTTATATTGAAATTTAACATTTCATTTTGTTGATTTCAGGAACAAACTGTCAGAATATAATACAAGTTTTATACAAATTGAAGTTTAAAAAGTAAAAAAAGTCCAGACATTTAAAATTAAACACTCAAAAGACTTACACAAAAGAAAGTTATTACAAATCAATCAAATTTCTTTTATTAAGTTTACAACAATCCAAAGTAATAATAAGTAAACTGTCAGGACGAGCTGCTGATGTGACGCTTTACGTTTTCATTTTGTCTTTAACATCTTCGGGACGTTTGATCATCGTCCACGTGAAAACAGGAAGTAGAACCAGAGGAACTCGTTATCAGACACGTTTGACTCGGACTCTAAAGTGAAGCCAAATGATCTGTTTAACCTGGTGTCTGGCTCCAGTAGCCCCGCCTCCTCCATGTTAGCAGATGGGACATGGACCAAACAAAGAAAATCAAAGTAGACGTTAAATAAATGTTTAAAGATGTTTCTGTCATTTCAGGTCGTTCTTCTCTCACTGATGTTTGTTCAAGTGTTTCTGATCAGTTTGGTTTTCATTAGTTATTTGATGATATAAAAACAGGCTGAGACGTGATGATTGACATCTGAGACTGACTCGTGATTGGTCGAGAGCATGTGTGGGCGAGGCCTCGACACCACAGCTCCACACGATCACTACTGCACAGACTGTAAATAATTATCATCACCACAAGATGGCAGCATTTGTATAAGAAACGTTGTCCATTTTTATTTACAGTTGATTTTTCACCACTGAAACAAAGTTCAGGTCCAGGACAGAAAATTCGAGGCAGGATTTGTGGTTATCAGAGTAACCTCCGGTTTAATTGAGAGTTTTCATTCCATGCACGTTCACTTCGTGGAACTCGTACAGACGAGGTTCAGTTTTAATGAGTGAAGAAACGGGGGGGGGGTCTGGAAGACAAATGATGACGACTCAGCAGAAAGAGTGTGTGTGTGCGCGTGTATGTGTTGTGTGTGTGATGACAGAGCAGAAAGATTCAGGAAACAGAAAACAGACACAGATTCTTATTTACAGGATTTCCTGCTATTCTTCACACACACACACACACACACACACACGTTTGTACTTTTATCTTAGTGAGGACACTCATTGACATAATACGCTCTCTTACCCAAACCTGATTCTAACCCTCCAACAACCCAACTGGTCAAAATGTTCTCACTCCGTCGGTCTATGCTTAAAATGGTCCTCACAAAGGTATAAGTACAGGAACACACACACATTCTAACCTTTGCTCGTGTGTGTGCGTACGGTCGTGCGGTCGTGCGTGTAACCTTCACTGTCCTTTAGTTTTTCATTTTGAGTTAAATGAAATATAAGTTAATTTAGTTTGAACCAGAGTCTGAACCATGAAGCAGGATTTGTGGTCATCAGGTTAACTTCAGGTTTAATTCAGAGTTTTCAGTCCTATGAAGCTCGTTCACTTGTTATGGGGGTAAATCACCATGGTAACTTATGATCAAACAGTATAAAAGCTCCACCCACCCAATTCCTTTAAAAGATGACATCAGCGCTTAGAGAGGAACCCGTGGAGCTGGTGTGGATTAGAAAACCTGAGTTAACTTAGATAATAACCAGCGTCATGTGACCACTTTGCCTGACTGTGATTGTTAGGTTAAGTTCAGCTGGATAACGGAAAGATATCCTGGATATGTTGAACTTGCTTCATAGAACAGAACTCCAATTCATTTTATTATTGACAATTATAAGTTTAATTAGTAATCATTTGAATTGATCAGACTTTTATAGTTTTAATTCTGCCTGTTTTTAATATTTTACAGTGTAAATGGTTTTGTGTTAAAACACTAACATCAGAAAAATGAACAATCGATATAAACGCAAAGAAAAATAAACCCTGGAAATAACATATAATGTAAAATACAATATTCATAAACAGAATAAATACGATGGAACACGACAGTTAAATAAAGATGTGTATTACTTTTTTTGTGTTTGTCGTTTGTGTTTTGATCAAACGATCAGTTTGTGTATGAAGTTGACAACATGTATGTTCAGTAAAAACACGTGTGTGTGTGTGAACATTGTCCTGAGGAGAAGTGTGTGAATAAAACACCTGAGTCAGCTGATTTTACTCCGACCTCGTTGTCCAGGAAACGGGGGGGGGGCCACAGGAGGTTGAAAAGAGTGGGACGCTGCAGACGTCCTGGACAGAAGAGAAGAAGAAGACATGGAGGACAGTCGGAGTCTGAAGCTGCTGCTCGTCTCCCTGATGATGATGATGATGATGAAGATGTCAGCTGCTGCACAACAGGTAACTTCATTCATTCGTTTGTTCAGATGAGATCTCTCGTACGTTTCGTAAAGTTCGTTTCCTTCTCCTCAAAACACAGATTTGAATTTATCAGTTTGCATTTTTAAGATTCGCTCGACTGAAGAAAATGTGAATCAGTTCTCAGATTATTTTTATTAAACACTTTGATCTTCAGTCAAAACAACCTTTGACTGTTTTTCTGCCAAATATGAGAAAATGTGAAACAAATCTAACTTGTTTTATTTCTGTGTTGTTTATCTATTGATTACTATTGTTATTGATCAATCATCAATACATATGCACATGAAAATAAACAACAGAGGAAGAAAAATAAAACAAATAACTCATTAAAACTCAAGTTTCATTAAAACTCTTCATTTAATGTTAAAAACTTCGATCATTGACAAGTTTTTACTGATTTAGTCATAAAAACTATTATGATGATGATGATTATTGTTTTTGTTATTGTTGTTATTACTATTATGTGGATTAAATGAATTTAGTTTATTATATAAGTAAAATTGTATATCTGTGTGTGTATGTGTTTGTGTGTGTATATATTTGTATGTATACATATATATGTGTGTATATGATTATATATTATATTGATGAATAGGTCTTTATCTAAATATAATCATGTACATTCAGTTTAAACTGAAACATTGTTTTTCAGAACTTCTGCTCGAACTCGACGGTTGTCAGGACTCGGACGTCGTGTCACTCGTGCAGCATCAGTCTG
>NC_047173.1:18281345-18303845 GCF_009819705.1 Hippoglossus hippoglossus
GATTCAAACTTGATTTAAACCTGATTCAAACCTGATTCAAACCTGATTAGAACTTGATTCAAACCTGATTCAAACCTGATTTTAACCTGATTCAAACCTGATTTTAACCTGATTCAAACTTGATTTAAACCTGATTCAAACCTGATTCAAACTTGATTTAAACCTGATTCAAACCTGATTCAAACTTGATTTAGACCTGATTCAAACCTGATTCAAACCTGATTCAAACCTCATACAAACCGGATATTTACCTGATTTAAACCTGAGTCAAACCTGAGTCAAACCTGATTCAAACTTAATTTAAACCTGTTTCAAACCTGATTCAAACCTAATTTGAACCTGATTCAAACTTGATTTAAACCTGATTCAAACCTGATTCAAACCTGATTAGAACTTGATTCAAACCTGATTCAAACCTGATTTTAACCTGATTCAAACTTGATTTAAACCTGATTCAAACCTGATTCAAACCTGATTCAAACTTGATTTAAACCTGATTCAAACCTCATACAAACTGGATATTTACCTGATTTAAACCTGAGTCAAACCTGATTCAAACTTAATTTAAACCTGATTCAAACCTGACTCAAACCTGATTTTAACCTGATTCAAACTTGATTTAAACCTGATTCAAACTTGATTTAAACCTGATTCAAACCTGATTCAAACCTGATTAGAACTTGATTCAAACCTGATTCAAACCTGATTTTAACCTGATTCAAACTTGATTTAAACCTGATTCAAACCTGATTCAAACTTGATTCAAACCTGATTCAAACCTCATACAAACCGGATATTTACCTGATTTAAACCTGAGTCAAACCTGAGTCAAACCTGATTCAAACTTAATTTAAACCTGTTTCAAACCTGATTCAAACCTAATTTGAACCTGATTCAAACTTGATTTAAACCTGATTCATACCTGATTCAAACCTGATTCAAACTTGATTTAAACGTGATTCAAACCTGATTCAAACTTGATTTAAACCTGATTCAAACCTGATTCAAACTTGATTCAAACCTGATTCAAACCTCATACAAACCGGATATTTACCTGATTTAAACCTGAGTCAAACCTGATTCAAACTTAATTTAAACCTGTTTCAAACCTGATTCAAACCTAATTTGAACCTGATTCAAACTTGATTTAAACCTGATTCATACCTGATTCAAACCTGATTCAAACCTGATTCAAACTTGATTTGAACCTGATTCAAACCTGATTTTAACCTGATTCATACCTGATTCAAACCTGATTCAAACTTGATTTAAACCTGATTCAAACCTGATTAAAACCTCATACAAACCGGATATTTACCTGATTTAAACCTGAGTCAAACATGAGTCAAACCTGATTCAAACCTGATTCAAACTTGATTCAAACTTGATTCAAACCTGATTCAAAGTTTATTCAAACCTGACTCAAACTTGATTCAAGCTTGATTCAAACCTGATTCAAACCTGATTCGAATCTGATTCGAACTTGATTCAAACCTGATTCAAACCTGATTTTAACCTGATTCAAACCTGATTCCAACCTGATTCAAACTTGATTCAAACCTGATTCAAACCTGATTCAAACCTGATTCGAGCTTGATTCAAACCTGATTCAAACCTGATTAAAAACCTGATTCGAACTTGATTCAAAGTTGATTTAAACCTGATTCATACCCGATTCAAACTTAATTTAAACCTGTTTCAAACCTGATTCAAACCTAATTTTAACCTGATTAAAAGTTGATTTAAACCTGATTCAAACCTGATTCAAAGTTTATTCAAACCTGATTCAAACTTGATTTAAGCTTGATTCAAACCTGATTCAAACCTGATTCAAATCTGATTCAAATCTGATTCGAACTTGATTCAAACTTGATTCAAACTTGATTTCAACCTGATTTCAAACTGATTCAAACCTGATTTAAACCTGATTCAAACCTGATTCAAACCTGATTTAAGCTTGATTCAAACCTGATTCAAACCTGATTCGAACTTGATTCAAACCTGATTTTAACCTGATTCAAACTTGATTTAAACCTGATTCAAACTTGATTTAAACCTGATTCATACCTGATTCAAACCTGATTCAAACTTGATTTAAACCTAATTCAAACCTGATTCAAACCTGATTCAAACTTGATTTAAACCTGATTCAAACTTGATTTAAACCTAATTCAAACCTGATTCAAACTTGATTTAAACCTAATTCAAACCTGATTCAAACTTGATTTAAACCTAATTCAAACTTGATTTAAACCTGATTCAAACCTGATTCAAACCTGATTCAATCCCGTTTTTAACTTGATTTTAATCTGATTTAAAACTGAAGAAAAACAGATTTACACTCAATCTTCAGCTGTTTTTTTTCAGGGCGAGTGTGTTAGCTGCTTGAAGATCAAAGTGTTACCGTGCTCATCTGGAGTTGACACAGTAAGACATCTCACTCTGATCAGTTTATTATAACACTGTTTATTACAGTTTATAACAGTTTATTACAGTTTATTACAGTTTATCTCAGTTTATTGCAGTTTATTATAGTTTATCATAGTTTATTACAGTATATTACAGTTTATAACAGTTTATTACAGTTTATTACAGTTTATTACAGTTTATCTCAGTTTATTGCAGTTTATTATAGTTTATCAAAGTTTATTACAGTTTATTACACAGTAAGACTTCTCACTCTAATCACTTCTTAAACTGTGTTAATAAACTGTGTAATAAACAGTGGGATGAAACGTGAGTTATAGTATGAATTATAAAACTGTGTCTGTGTGTGATCTCTGCTCGTCAGGGCTCATCCAGGTTTGGATGTCTGTACATGGCTTCTATCGGCAGTTCGCCCATCAAAGTCCCGTCCACCGGCTGCTCCCGGCTCTGCAATACAACTGTAACGGTACAGAAACACATGATTCATGACCTGAGTTCATTTTCACTTCAACCAAGACTGTTCTGATGGAAGTGTGTATTTTTGTGTGTGTTTAGACGCCAGCGTGTTGTAAAGGTTTCTATGGTCCTGACTGTCATCCCTGTCCAGGTGGATACCAGACGCCGTGCTCAGGACACGGTCAGGTCAGACTCACACTGCACAAACAAAAATCTCTATTGACCAAAAATTTGGAAGGACTAAATAGTTTTTTACCTACTGAAGTATTTTTTACAGTGTATGGAGGGTTGAGGTAAAGTTTTTTTTTACAGTGTATGGAGGGCATCACAGGAAACGGTTCCTGTGGCTGTGATCCAAACTTCGGAGGCTCTCGCTGTCACTTCTGCTCCAGAACCAATAAACATGGACCAACGTGTGACATGAGTAAGTGACATATCACCTTGTGACGTCAGATACGTGTGATGTCAGAGGAAGTGACCTCACCTGTGTGTCCGCAGCGTGTCTCTGTGCCCACGGACAGTGCGACAACCGTCCGGACTCAGATGGTCGCTGTAAAGTCGACTCGTGTCTGCTGGGCTTCACTGGTCCGTTCTGCGATCGACAGACGGCGGCGTGCGGCGTCCAGGCTCAGTTCTGCCACGCCCATGCTGACTGCGATTTCAGTCAGGGGACGGCCAGGTGAATTCATCTGTGGTGCTCTGACTCTAAACAACTCTACTGCAGATGTACAGCAGGGGGCAGTAAAGAGTTGGTGCATGTGCTGTGTGTTTTCAGGTGTGTGTGTAAACCTGGTTACCAGGGCGATGGTATCACCTGTGTGGAGTCCGACCCCTGCGCTCCGCCTCTCCGTGGCCGCTGCAGCATGAACGTAAGTCGCACTTTAACAATCGTCACGGCTCTTCTGTCCAGATCCGTCATGTTTGACTCTGCGCTGCCCCCTGCAGGCTAAATGTATAAGGACAGGACCTGGGACTCGCTCCTGCCAGTGTCTGACAGGATGGAGGGAGGACGGAGACGAGTGTCAATCAATCAACAACTGTGACGGTCCTGACGCCGGCAGCTGTCACCCTAACGCCACCTGCATCTACGTTGGTCCTGGACAGGTGAGCTTTATCTTAACCTGCACTTCCTCACAGCCCCTGCAGGTGTCATTGTTTGCTGAGGGGAGTCTCACCTCTGTTTGGAATAACACTTCCCATGATGCTCTGGGTGATGGAGTCGGCTAACAGTTAACTCTGCTAGTAGCTTCTGGTTTTTAATCATTGTCTCCTGATGTCTGTCCATATTTAAATGAACCAATGGTGTGTGTGAGCGTGTTGTCTTTGATGTCAGAGTGACTGCAGCTGTAAACATGGATACAAAGGAAACGGACGAGACTGTGAAGCTGTGAATCCGTGTGTCACCGTAAGCGGAGGCTGCCATTACCTGGTGAGATGAAATGATCGCCTCCTGGTGGCTGACTGCAGTATAGTCATAAACCCTCCTCATCCATGTTAGCAGATGGGCCATGGACCAAACTAAAAACATCAAAGTAGACATTCATGATGATCAGTTTGGTTTTAATTAGTTATTTGATGATATAAGAACAGGCTGAGTCTGACTCATGATTGGTCGATTGGACCACGATTCACAAGTCTGTGGTTTTGATTCATGAATGTTATTGATCACGAATAGTAATTGATAAGTAGATTATGTGATCAGGTGACTTGTCAGACGTCAGATAATTGTCCGTGTCCTCGTGTTCAGGCGAGCTGTCTGCTGCTGTCATCTCAGTGGACGTGTGTCTGTGACGAAGGTTATGTTGGAGATGGCCGGATGTGTTTCGGGAGCGTGGAACAGGTGAGTGTCGGCCATGTTCACACGTTAAACGCTGTGCGGTGCGTTCACTGACACACCTGAGTCTGTTCTCCTGGTGTTAAAGGAGCTGATGGTGCTGGCCGAGACGTCCGAATTCTTCAGGTGGACGACTGTGAGTACGAGCAGGCTCTGTTTGTCAGCTTCATAGTTTGTTGTGATGTCATCAGTCTTGTCCGTCCTCCGTCAGGACTCCGGTGTGTCTCTGTCGGATCAGAACATCACCCTCCTGGTTCCATCTTCTGCTGCTGTCGACAAAATGTCTTCAAACGACAAGAACTTCTGGACGACAAAGGGAAACCTGCCGAGTCTCATCAGGTTAAAACTTTAAAGTGTTTTTTATTTAGGACAGATGAACTTTGTCTCCAGCTGTTTGTTCACATCTGTGTTTCACACCTGACAGAAATCACATGATCCCTGGAAACTATCCATCTTCCAGCCTGAGCACCACTTCCACTGTGACCTCACTTCTCAAGAGTACTTTCCCTGTTTCTACAGCCAATGAGGTGAGTCCACAGAGGTGATGGTTTACATTCAAGTTTCTGGCCAGAAGACCAGAAATTTGTTGTGAACGTCTTCTAACCTGCGCTGACTTTTATTTATTGAGGACAGTTGCATTAACAACAAGTAGCTGATATAAATTTGGCTGTCACATTCTTCGTAGTCGCAGGAAGTCAGATCCAGTGAGAACGGCAGGTGGGGAGAGAAAGTTGTGTTGGTGCAAAGATGGAGCGCCTGGTTCCCATCGTACCACAGTTCAGTTTGTTGGTGCTGAAATTCCTCCATCACAATTGAGTCGAGATGGTCGAATTCACGAAGTAAAACCCTGAGAATGTTCCGAAAACGAGGCGCTGCTTGTGATCGTGACCTGATGAATCTTCTTGGTTTGTGGAGCGGGTGGCTCTTCCTACTGTTTGGTCTCTGTGTTTGACTCGTGTAATATATTCTGATGTGGATCGCACAACGTAAGGTCTCTGGACTTGATAATCGCAGCTCCTTGTACGGGTCAGATCTTTAAATCTCTCCAAGAACTTTCTAACCATTTTAAGATATTGTTTTATCAGCTCACAACTGTTGGCGGCGCCACCATCACCACATCCGATATTGCTGCTACCAATGGACTGATCCACATTATCGATAAGGTACAGAGCCGATGGCGTTCACGATGCTGGCGACACTTTATCACCTCCGACTGACGGACTTTTCTCTCTGCATTCATCCTCAGGTTCTGGTTCCCGACAGGAAGCTGAGTGAAGGGCTGCTGGCGACACTCGCTCTGAGACCCGAGTTCTCGCTCTTCAGATCATATCTCATTGTACGAACACACACACCTATACCCGAACATAAACACACAATATAAATGTGTAATGTTCACAGTGTGTCTCTGTTTGTGTTGTTGAGGATTACAACCTGACGGACGAGATCGAACAGGGTGATGAATTCACCGTCTTCGCTCCAACAGATGCCGCCATCAACGATTACCTGAAGAAAATGTCTGCAACTGCTCTGGTACTTGTTGTTTACGTCTCTAATGTCGTTTATCTGATGAAATAATAAAACGTCCAGTTACTGAGGACAAAAAGTTCTGAATAACATCTCTGCAATTTAATTTTCTATTAACAGGATGTTAATACGACTCGTTACCATGTGGTGGCAGCAGAGCGCCTGTTAAAGACCGACCTGCAGCCTGGAGGTTACAAGCAGACGCTGCTGGGGTTCTCTTTCCAGCTCGCCATCGTCCTCCGAGAGGGAAAGGTATCTGATCAGTAACTGATTATCTTTTTTTTAATATAAACTGAACTGATACTACCACTGTCATTCCAAATATCGCAGAACTCATTGACGCCGTGTCGCACATGTGTTCTTCTTTCTCTCGACATCCTTCCCACCTCAATCCTAAAAGAAGAAATCAGTACTATTGGCCCTAGCCTTCTCAGAAGTATTCGCTGCTCTCTTTCTTCTGGCCGTGTCTCTGATCATTTTAAGAAAGCCTCCATTCAGCCTTTACTGAAAAAGCCAAATCTTGACCAATCACTGCCACAGAATTATAGGCCATTTTCAAAACCCCCCTTCATATCCATAATTCTTGAGAAGGTGGTTCTAACCCAACGTTTAGCTGTGTGTGACAATAATACATTTTTTGTTAAGTTCCAGCCTGGATTTTGTAAACTACACAGTACGGAATCTGCTCTCCTTAAATTGCAAATGATTTATTGATGTCTGCCGATGCTGGTTATTTTTCCGTATTACTGCTCCTTGACCTAAGACACCATTGATCATAACATTCTTATCAATAGACTAACGCAATGAATCTGGAACTGCCCTTAGTTGGTTCAAGTCTTATCTCTCAGAAAGAGAAATTTCCTAACAGAGTGCCTATCGGCCATTGAGGAATGTCACTTGACTTCCTTCAGTTAAATTCAAATAAAACTGAAATAATAAAATTCGATCCCGACCAGCTAGCAGACAGACCCCTATCATTTCTCAGTCCCCTGGCCAGCAATATAAAAACAACAGCTAAAGATCTAGGTGACACATTCGATTCCCATCTGAATTTCCAAACACACATTAATGAAAGCATTAAATCCTGCTACTTTCATCTATGAAATATTTCCAAAATTTAATTAGTTCTATCTCTCTCTGACTTAGAAAAGATAATACATGCCTTTGTCTTTTCCCTGCTCAGCCAAACCGTAGTAACTCGTTTGCAGCTTGTTCAAAACACTGCTGCTTGTATTTTAACTCAAACAAACCGCAGGTCTCATATCAGGCCAATTCTTGCATCCCTTCACTGGTTCCAGTTAAATTCAGGATTGATAATTTTTAAAGCTCAACATGTGCTGGCCCCTACTTGACTCCCTACAAGTCGCAGCCGGTCCTTGTTGGCTTTCCCGAGGTCAAGGCTACTCAAGGTGACTTTCTCTGTCAGGGCCCAGAGGCTCTGGAACTCACTACCTGTCTTTAAATCACTGCTCACAACTTATTTTTATAGTAAAGCTTTTTATCATGTGATTTGTAATTGTGGTGCTACTTTGTTGTTTTAACTCCTTTATTCCTTTTATCGTACTTTTATTGCATCTATATTTTATGTAGTTTCTTAAATGGGACAGCTTTGACTCTGCTGCCTTTGACAGGAGGTGTTTAGTTTGAAAAGACACAGAGGTAATGACGATGTCTGATCTACTGAGCGGCCACATGGTTTTCATAGCGCTGCCATACAAGCCAGTAGCCAGTCAGATTTATCTTTAGCTACAGTGTTTTTATTTTTTTACCATGGATTTTGTGGAGCACATTGTAACCTTGTTTAGATAAGTGCTATATAAATAAAGTTTTAATTACATGAGTATCTGATTACATCCTGACTCACTCTCTCTCTCCGTCCTCCAGCTGTTAGTGAACGACGCTCAGATCAACTCATCCAACATCTTGAGCGGTAACGGCGTGATTCACGGTCTGTCGGCCGTTCTCAAGATCAACAGGAACCGCTGCGATGAAGCTACGTATCAGAAGGTCACGGTACGGAACCCAAGAAAGCGAAGGAACTGAGGAGAACAACGGACACAAAATCAGCTGTTTACCAACAACCTCCTCTCTTCTCTTCACAGGCAACATGCATGGACTGTTTGTTCCCAATCAGCAAAATCTGCCCCAACAACTCCATCCCAGACGTAAGATTTTAAACTGTCGCACAATGAAAACTTCAGATTCTCAGAATGATTTGACTCAGATGAACATTTACTGACAAATGATGCAGACTAGTCCATCACCTCAGACTTCCAAACTTTATCTGAAAAACAGAAACAAGAGGAACAAAATGTTGAAACTCTGCCTGTTTGCAGATGATGTTTCTATTTTCACTCACTCAGTACATCTCAATCTGTTTCCAGAGGCTCCGACTCCAAAACACCAAATGCTCTCTGTCAGCTTCCTGAAAATAGGTCCATGTGTTATTATTGAGTAGTGATGTCAAAGGTTTCCACCACAGTGTGTGTCCTCAGAGACAGTGTGTGTCCTCAGAGTCAGTGTGTGTCCTCAGAGACAGTGTGTGTCCTCAGTCAGTGTGTGTCCTCAGAGTCAGAGTGTGTCCTCAGAGTCAGTGAGACAGTGCGTGTCCTCAGAGTCAGTGTGTGTCCTCAGAGTCAGAGTGTGTCCTCAGAGTCAGTGAGACAGTGTGTGTCCTCAGAGTCAGTGTGTGTCCTCAGAGACAGTGTGTCAACAAATGTCAACTAATGAGTTTATTGAGACATAGTTTTGACAAAAAATTCGAAACGTACAATAAATTAAAAACCGACTGAAGAAAACTGATTTAACATAAATGAGTGGCGAGACTTGACTCTTTAAAGCTCTCACTGATTTTCTTTCATTAAAACTGACCTTTGGTCTCTGCAGAAATCCGTGCGGAGCAGGAAGTGTATGTTCAGCCGCATGTTTGAAGGAGAGCGACTGTTGACCATCGGCTGCAGACCCACCTGCCTTCAGAAGAACATTGTACGTCTGCTCTGACACATACGTGTAATTCACATGAGTAGGACGAACACGTTTGCGGTCTCACAGTTCTCGTCTGTTCTCAGGTCCAAGCGTGTTGTGGCGGGTTTTTCGGGAAGCACTGTGAGCCTTGTCCAGGTGCACAGGGTCGGCCCTGCTTTGGTAACGGAGCGTGTATGGACGGGACGAATGGAACCGGAGTGTGCCAGTGTAACCAAGGTTTTAACGGGACGGCGTGTGAAACCTGCCAGAGTGGCAAATATAGTGTCCACTGTGATCAGGGTGAGGACGCTTCACATAGGAAACTGTTAACCAAGAAACATGATTGGACATTTAACTGTGACTCCGCCTCTTCCTGCCTCCCTCAGACTGCGGATGTAAAAACGGACGCTGTAACGAAGGCATCACGGGCGACGGGACGTGTGAGTGTGATGTCGGGTGGCGAGGAATCCTCTGTGACGAAAGTAAGAAAACAAAAGAAGAGAGAGTGTGACCTGTGTGTTTATATGACAGAGCATGTATTAATACATGTATGTATATTTATATATATTGTACATTTATATGTAACGAGAGTGTCCTGATTTACAGAAGTCGAGTCGGCGGCTGACGAGTTGTGCGGCTCAGTGAAATGTCACACAAGTGCAAAGTATGTGAACACAGCTCAGTGAGATGCAGCGCCCCCTGCAGAACGCTGCTCTGAACGCAGCTCGGTGTAATGTGTTGTAATGTGATTTGTTGTGTTTGTGTGACAGTTGTGTGATCGGACCGTCCGGACCTCAGTGTCTCTGCGCTGCTGGTTTCCAGGGAAACGGGACTTCCTGTCAAGGTATGGTCAGGTGACCTCTCAGGTGCATCAGTCTCAGCTGTGACGGTCAGACTGAGCATCTGTGTCTGTGTTTACAGCTAAAGACCCGTGTGTGGAGGATAATGGCGGCTGCAGTCTTTACGCCGTCTGTAAGAGGACTCGACCTGGACGCAGGGCCTGTGTCTGTAACAACGGTTACTATGGAGACGGACTCGTGTGTGTTGGTAGGTGTGGCCTCAGGTGGTGGCTCACAGGTTTAAGTGCATCTTTAAATGTTAATAACACTTTTCAAATACATTCAAACCTTAAGTCTCTATTCAATTAAAAATCAATGAATTTGATTATTGATCAGTCATGTCAGTGTGATGTGTTCGATGCTGCAAGATTTTAGTTTTTTCTCCCACAGAGATAAATCCCTGTCTGCAAGGAAGCGGAGGTTGTCATGCCAACGCGGACTGCGTCCACGTTGGACCGAACAAAGTAAAGACTCTACACACGTACGACTATCAGCTGGTGATTAGTGATTAGTGATAGTTGATTATTGATGTCATGCTGTGTGCAGACGTCCTGTTCCTGCAGTGAGGGTTACTCGGGCGACGGACAGAACTGTCACATGATCAACTTGTGTCAAAAGGTGAGTTTGATGATGTCATCAATAATCAATAAAGGTTCTGTTTTAACGTTGTTTGAAGGAGACCTATTATGTTTGGGGTTCATCATTTTAATTTGGGTTCCACTTGAAAAGGTTCATAGGCTCCAAAGTTCAGAAAACACTCTCCGCTCCTGCCCCCCCCTAGAAAGCCCAGTCTGCTCTGATTGAACAGCTGGTGATGAGTTCAGGTACCTCAGGACAAATCGAAGACGATGATTATTTTGAATTATATAGCTGTAATTCATTTAAAATATTAAAAACACAATTCCGCAGCTTTAGCTTTAGTTAACAGGCCAACTGTGAATACCCGGGGACTTTAGCTTGGTTGCACTCTGTGTGGTGTTTTGATTTTCCAACAGCCCCTGAAGGGTGAACGCTGCTAGCTCCTCCTCCCAGCACAGGTTACACTTTGCTTTGGTTTTGTTGGGGGCGTGTCCGAATAGCCGCTAGGGGTTCATTATGCTGATGAAAACCCTGCTGGCCAGAAACGGACATATTAGAAAAATCAAGGTTGAGGCTTTCCAGCTGCCTCCAGAAAATAGTTTACTGTGAGAGAGAAGAGCGCCCTCTGCTGCAGACTTTGAGCCATGCACATGTTTACATTCACAAAACATATATACAAACCATTAGAGGACTGGGAAAGACTGAAAAAGCTAAATAGGTCTCTTTAATACAAATCAAAGGTGTGCTTTAGTAAATAGGCAGCACTGTGAAACACCAGGTGTC
Source organism: Hippoglossus hippoglossus (assembly GCF_009819705.1). Lineage (NCBI taxonomy): Eukaryota > Metazoa > Chordata > Actinopteri > Pleuronectiformes > Pleuronectidae > Hippoglossus > Hippoglossus hippoglossus. Next base: position 18,292,752 of record NC_047173.1, read on the forward strand.
AGTAGAGGCTATGAAATGTGGTCATGTGACTCTGTGGAGGGGTGACCTATCTCTGACTGTTTCTAGAAAAATGGCGGCTGTCATCAGTTTGCTCGCTGTAACATGAGCGGTCCAGGTGTCCGTACCTGCACCTGCAAGTCCAACTTCCTGGGAGACGGACTCAAATGCAGAGGCACCGTGGGCAAGGTGAGACATGACATCACATGACATTAAAGCCGGCCTGGTTCCATATGGAATCTAACATGTGACTCTGTGCAGGAAATCCTGATGAGGAAGCTGCGAGACTTTTACCTTGGCCTGATGGTGAGTGACTATCGCTCTGTCGCCCCCTGCAGTTGAAAACTGACTAATGATGTGAACTCTTCTTTCAGATGGTGGAGATTTCTCTGAAAGGTCGCGGCCCGTTCACCGTCTTTCCACCGAGCAGCAACGCCTTCACAGTGGACAGAGTGGGCACCAGCAAGGTGACCACATGTTTTCACAACAAGTAGCTTAATAATCAATCATATTTAATTAATAATAATTAAACTTCTTCATTATTATTATTATTATTATTATTATTATTATTTATAAAATATACATATTCTATTAAACATATTATACAAAAACCCTGAATCTGTAATAAAAAGATGACCTGAAATAAACACATTTTTATTCATTTAGATGAAATCCCTGAGTTCGGAGAAACGTAAAGAACAATACGCCACAATCCTGCGAAGCCACATCGTCATGTGTCACACGCTGCTGCCCGCCGACCTGAGTCGACCCCGAAACCTGACGTCTCTGTCCGGACTCGTCCTGTCCACCAGATCAAGCCAGGTGACCAATCAGGCAGCTTAATGTTGATCAATATTTAAAAAGCTGTCACATGATCAGCTGATTCATGATGAATACAAACTGTTTATATATTTTCAGGGAAATATCTTCATCAACGACGCTAACGTGACGTACAGCGACGACGTCAGCATCAATGGGATTTTCCACGAGATCGACAAGATTCTGTTTCCTCCAGACATCAACAAAGACTCAGATCCCAACATCTCTGTCAGTTCACAACATTAATCAATAACTTTCAGATTGATTATTGATATTTAATTATGTAGAAACAAATTGATCTGCGGAGAATAAACCACTGATTGATTTATTTTTCTGTCAATAACTCGTTGTTCCTGTCCTGAACTCTAACAGATGAATCTGACCGATGTGGCCGAACGTCATGGATACACACACTTCTACAAGCTGCTCGAGGTGACACACACACACACACACACACACACACACACACACACACACACACACACACACACACACACCTCATTGGCTGGCCCTGGTCACATGATGCTGTTGTTAACCTCTGCTTCAGGACACAGGCGTGATGGACCTGGTGCATGATGGGATGTACCAGCCGCTCACGCTCTTCCTGCCGTCAGACGTCGTGATGGCGTCTCTGCCTCAGCAGCAGAAGGACTTCCTGTTCCACCCAGACAACCGCATTCAGCTGGTGGAGTACCTGAAGTACCACATCCTGCACAGCCAGAAGGTTCAAAACCAAAAACTCTATTTAAGCTGAACCAACGAGAACGAACGTGAACAGTTACAATCAAAAGAATTCACTGAGTTTTTATATGAAGATAAAACTATGTCCTTAGCGTAAAGTGGCATCACACCTGAAAATGTATTAATTTATAATGTGTTTATCAAAGGAGAAACAAACATATACACATAAACATAGTTATTGTAGACATAATAAAAACTGGACCAAGAATCGATCCCTGGGGAACTCCAAACATCTGTTCTATCTGTGATCATGTGCTCAACCACCAGGGGGAGCTCTACAGGTATGTTCTCTAAGAACTTCTTCTCTGCTCGCTCAGATTTACGCTGAAAGTTTGATCTATCTGGACTCGGCTCGGACGCTGCAGGGTTCACCACTCTCCTTCATCTGCGGAGGGACAGACAACATCGTAAGTACGACAGGAAATCAATGAGGAGTCGACGAGCGCGACTCTCACTCAACGATGTCTTGCTTTGAACAGGGAGAAATCTTCGTTAATGACGGGAAATGTCGCATAGTTCAGAGACACCTCATCTTTAATGGTGGGATTGCATACGGGATCGACTGCCTTCTGACTCCGCCCAGCCTCGGAGGACGCTGTGATGAACAGACCACCTTTGAACTCCGGGTAAATCCTCATGTTATGTTCTGTCTGCAGCGCCCCCTGGTGTTTTTCAGATGAACTGTTTCTCATGAAGTCTGTAATGAAGTAATGAGAAATTTACAACAAATATGCTTCATGCTAATTTTATTTATAAAGCACATTTCATTTGAGTAAATTCAATGTGCTTCACATTGAGAGAATATAAAAGTTTTATTAAAACCAACTGCACCATAAAAGTCCTTTAAAAACTTTATTGTTCACTGTAACAGTAACAAGAACCATGAAGTTTTTTTATTATTATTCATATTCTATTAGATTATTTAAACACAATAAATTACTGACGTTTGTATTTTCAAACTTTGACAAACTGATCAGGTCAGAAAATATCAGAAATGCTAATGTTAGCTAAAAATGCTAATGGTGGCTGACATACTAACGACGTGCAGGTCGGACTGTGTGTCTCAGGTCGTTTCTCGGTTTCTAGTTTTATTCACGTCTTTTTTCTTCTTCTGTGGTAGATGAGTTGTGGATTTTGCTCGGCCTCAGCGTCTCGCTGTCCGAAAGGCTCCAAACTTAAGGTATGATCATCTTCATCGTCTTCGTAATATATAAAATAAAAAAAGAATTGTCTCTATACAAACGTGTCGTCTTTAGGAGATCCAGAAGTGTGACCTTCCCACCATGTTCGTCACCAAAAACTCTGGCTGTCTCAGCGTTTGCACCATCAACGTCTGGCAACCAAAGTGTTGTCATGGTTACCACGGACGAGATTGTCTGGGTGAGATGGCATAAAACATTTAATTTATTTCACTCAATTTGATTTAGTTGTAAGTTAAAGTTCTTATTTGTGTCACAATCTTCAAAATAAAATTCATATATAAAGTTATTTAAATTTTTCATCATCTAGACAAGTTTTCTTGACTCATCAGTTTTATACGTTTTAATTTTATATATTGATACAAAATAAATTTGAATACATTTTAGGGTTAGGGTTAGGCTAAGTCCTAATGAAAAATATTCTTTTATTCCATTAACTTTCCATCACTTTCAGTACAAATCGTCTTTACTTTGATTGTGACATCATCCTTGATTAACCCCGTGTCAATCGACGTGTGCAGTGTGTCCAGGTGGCGTCGGCTCCTCCTGTAGTAACCATGGTAACTGTGATGACGGTCACCTTGGCAACGGCACCTGTACCTGTGACGCAGGCTTCGGGGGCGTGGCCTGCGAGCAGTGCAGTGATGGGTTCTTCGGGCCCACCTGTAAAGGTGAGCAGTATCCTGAGTGACAGTTCAACCTAAAGGTGTCGTGACCTCTGACCCCTGTGACTTCTGTTTTTTATCAGCCTGTAACTGCTCAGAACACGGGCCATGTGACGACGGACGTAAAGGTACGGGGGCGTGTCTGTGTGAGGCGGGCTGGAGCGGCGAGCTATGTGACACTGAGCAGAGTGAGTGTGACGTACGATTTAAGTTTTATTTTAAATGTTTTTTATCACAAACATCATAAGAAGGTTTTATTAGATTCATGTTTAGTGATGATCCACTTTTTTATTGATGGATTCTGATGAAACAGGATCCAGGTCCATTAAACCTGAGTGATGTCACTTCCTGGTCAGTGTGAATCAGCTAACTGACGGTGTCTCGTCTCATCCAGGTCACGTCTCTGTGTGTTCTCCACCCTGTTCTCCTAAAGCCGTCTGTACGGAAAACAGCACCTGCGTCTGTCGGCCATTTTATGAAGGAGATGGATTCACCTGCACAGGTAAACACTGGGCTCAAAAAAAGGAAGAAACAGGAAGTACGATTGTTGATGTGACTCTGTGTGACATCACTTCCTGATGATGTCATCACAGTAAATCAGTGTGTGTAACAGGAGCTGATCACAGTCAGTTCAGCTGCTTTTATTTTGAAAGAACATGATCGTCCTCTAACCACAAAGTTGGCGGTTCAATCCCAGTCTTTACCATCTGCATGCTGAAGAGAACCTGTAGTGTAAAGTACAGTGGTCATCAACACTAGACTATAAATAAAGACCAGAAGAAGAAGAAAGACCTGGATCTGCCTGTGTCTGTTGTGTATAACGTGACGTCTGGTGTCTCCATGTCCTCAGTGGGGACATGTGTCTTTATATGATGTGTATAACGTGACGTCTGGTGTCTCCATGTCCTCAGTGGGGACACGTGTCTTTATATGTTGTGTCTAACGTGACGTCTGATCTCTCCATGTCCTCAGTGGGGACACGTGTCTTTATATGATGTGTATAACGTGACGTCTGATCTCTCCATGTCCTCAGTGGGGACACGTGTCTTTATATGTTGTGTCTAACGTGACGTCTGATCTCTCCATGTCCTCAGTGGGGACACGTGTCTTTATATGATGTGTCTAACGTGACGTCTGATCTCTCCATGTCCTCAGTGGCGGAGATGTGCGGGGTCTGGAATGGCGGTTGTGCTAAAGGCGCTAAGTGTTCTCAGATAGGAGAGGTGGTGACCTGCACGTGTCCTAAAGGTCACTCTGGGGACGGGTTCAGCTGTCAGCCCGTTGACCCCTGCGTCTCTGGAGACAACGGCGGCTGCCATGAACACGCCACCTGCACCATGACGGCTCCGGTGAGGAACGAGTCATTTAAACACGTTTGGAATTTGACGTCTCATGTGTCCTAACGTGACGTGTCTGTGTGAACAGGGTAAGAAGAGGTGCACGTGTAAAGACAATTACGTCGGCGATGGCGTGACTTGTGAGGTCAAACAGCTGCCAATCAGCCGCTGTCTCCAAGGGAACGGACGCTGTCATCAAGATGCCAAATGTACAGACCTACACTTTGAAGGTATGGATCACATGCTGAGTTCTCTTCCACATCATTGGATGCTTTGAGTTTAGGGTTGAGAGGGCGTGTCTCAGCTGATCCAATGAGAACCAATCAGCGGATCGAGTTTACTCACTGTGTTGAACGTGTTGTGTTTAATGTGTCGTTGTGTTTGTGTGCAGATGCGACGCTCGGTGTGTTTCACCTCCGTTCAGACAGGGGGCAGTACAAACTGAACTTCAGTTTTGCGCAGCAAGCGTGCGGTGCAGAGGGAGGTGCCCTGGCCACGTACACGCAGCTGTCCTATGCTCAGGAGGTCAGTGAACATGTCACGCACACACTAGTTCACGTGTTTCATCATGTGTGTCATCACGTGGTCAAACTGACGTGTCTCCGCAGGGTGGGCTCAACATGTGTGCTGCCGGCTGGTTGGACCAGGCCCGGGTGGCGTATCCTACCACCTACTCAAACCCCAATTGCGGCTTCGGACACGTCGGCATTGTGGACTACGGAGTCCGCAAGAACCTGAGCGAGTCGTGGGACGTCTATTGCTACCGGATGAAAGGTGAGCGAGGAAGAGTCGGCCAGATGAAGTCATCAGATTATTTACAATATTTGTAATAAATATTACATTTTTATCGAAACTTTAATGTTTTATTTTGATTTAGTTTCATCTGACTTTTAAATGGATAAAAAAACTTTTATTTTGACACTTTTACTTTATTTGAGTTGGAGGTTCAATAAAAATAGAAGTGATGAGGACGTATTAATCAGAGAGGCTGTGATTGGTTGCAGAGGTCAGGTGTGAGTGTCAGGTGGGTTACGTTGGAGACGGGCTCAGGTGCACAGGAAACCTGCTGCAGGTGCTCATGTCCACTCCGACCTTCTCCAACTTCCTCACGGTGAGTCCCAGACTAACAGGACACATTAAATCAGATGACGTCATCGTGACCTGTCTTTCTTCTTCTTCAGCAAATCTTGAACTGCTCACAGGTGTCGTTGTCAGGGAAACAGTTTGTGAAGCGTCTGAGCAACTTGACGGTTCAGTCCACGCTGTTCGTACCCGACAACGACGGACTGCCTGACAACCAGGTGAGACGAGAACTAAGATTCTGTCCGTCCTCATCAATCCTCACCTGTCCGTACCTGTCCTCATCAATCCTCACCTGTCCTCGTGTCCCTGCAGACTCTGTCTCAGTGGGACATTGAGTACCACCTGTCCGAGGGGAGGGCTCTTCCTCTCAGCGAGCTGAAGAACGGGAGTCGAATCAGGACAAGAGTCGGGAGTCTGACGATCCTTGGAGTGTCCGATCTGCTGGACCCCTCAGCTCTGGTCAGTCATTACATCCTGTGTCAATAAGGGGGCGATGTTGCCCGTCCCCAGACATGTGTCACATAGAATTAGTCATGAGTTGGATTTTGATGACCATGACAGCGGTTGTTGTTTGAAACCATTTCTTTTCCTCAGTCGTCTCGTTACATCAACGATCGCTTTGTCACCAACTCAGACGTTGTGGCCTCAAATGGGATCATACATGTTCTTCAGGGTCCACTGAAAGCCCCCCCCCCCTCGCCAAGAGGTGAGTGTTGTCATGACAACACAGCATCCCTCCATCCTGACCCCACATGAGCAGTAACTATGACTGTGATTGGTTCTGCAGATGCATGTGGGTCACAAGGCGGGGATGGGAGTGGGCGTGACGCTGCTGGTGGTTCTGGTGGCGGCGGGCGTGTGCATCGGATACAACTTCTACAAAAACAACAACAAAGGATTCCAGTTCCACTACTTCAAGGTCTGTGTGCTCAGTGATTGTTTGTCTCAGAATCGATTGCTGCCACCTTGTGCTGATGTCATCTGCAGTGAGTCTGTGCAGTAGTGATCGTGGTATCAAGGTCCCGCCCACACACACTATCCACCAATCATGAGTCAGTCTCAGCTATCAATCATGACGTCTCAGCCTGTTTTAATATCATCAAATAACTAATTCAAACCAAACTGATCAGAAACACATCAGTGAGATAAGAACAACCTGAAATGACACAAACATCTTTGACAAACATTTATTTAACGTCTTCTTTGATTCTTTACTTTGATCAAGGTCCCATATGCTAACATGGAGGAGGAGGGGTTTATGACCTATACTGTATCCAACCACCAGTGGGTGGAGAACAATGTTTAAATTAGTGTATGATATTTTCTGGTTTCATTGATAAATCGTCTTCGTCCCTTAAAGGAGGATGAAGAGGAGGAAACGGTGCCCCCTGCAGGCAGCAGCATCTGTAACCCTGTTTATGAAGCAGCTCCAGAGTCAAAGATGTCTGACGGCACAGTGAGTCACTGTTTGACACACATCATCAAAACAACACAGCTTCAACACATTCTCTTATAATCAGCTGTTTCCAGTCGTTTTGCTTCATCTGTTTAAAATTTGGTTTTCAAGCTGACGTTTCTTGACTGAACTAAATAATGAGTGAGCGAATCAGAATGAGTCTCAGCGAGTCTCAGCTGTGTTAACCTCAGACTGTTTTCAGGCAGAGGACAAACACGTGGTGGTGGACGGAGGATCGTACGACCTGCTGCAGGACGGCTGAGAGAAGCTGCAGCGTCATACTCACGCTCCGAGTTTCCGGCCCCTGATCACAGCGAGCGATGAAGCTTCGTCATCAGGTTTCAGCCGAAGAAGAGTTCAGGTGCTCCTGATTGGTTGAGTAATGTAAACTGTAGAAAACAATCTAATCATGTAACTGAGAAAAGAAGTTTCATCAAATAAAAAAACAAACAAACAACGGTGACATGACTTTTAATTACAAGAACGTTCACAGTAACAGCTGATTGGTCAGAAGATTCTTGTCTTGTTTGTTAAAAGAAGAACATGATTGGACGATAAACAGTTTACAGTCAAACTGTATTTTCAAGAGTCGTCCGTCACCTTCGTGATCCAAGAATGAAAATCTGACACCGCGGTGAAGACGGATGGTTTGTCTACGTCACAGCGCCGACTGCCCCATGTGACCACGCCAAACAGGAAGTAGGAACTGCGCTTCTGACAGTAGAGGGGAGCTCCGGAGTCGCCCTGTGGAGGAAGACACCAGGTGTCAGTCCAATGTTACTACACCCGCCTACCCCCACACCGACGCGTGTGGCCGGTCGACGGACGTGAACGCTGCGTTAACTGACATCAGGAGTTCGGCCGGTATATAAACTTGTTACCATGCAGGAGGCGGAGCCAGCAGGATCAGCACAGATGTGAGAGTCAGTGACGAGTCCTTCCCCCCAACGCCCCCTGCAGGACGTTCCGTTCACCAGAGTCAGTCCAGCATGGTGGAGACGAACAGCATCAATGTGACCTACACACACACACACACACACACACACACACACACACACACACACACACACACACACACACACACACACACACACACACACACACACACACACACACACACACACACACACACACACACACACACACACACACACACACACACACCTCATTCTCTCAGGACTTTTCTCCCTTAATATTTTATCCATTTGGACTTTTCTGTCCGAAAGGTTACGGAGGGCAGCGGTCACCTGTTGCCTTGGTTACGCCCCAGCCAGTGGTGAAGCAACTCCAGCTGTCATTGAGCTCCTCGTCCTCATCAGGGACACAGACTGGAGACACATTTGAATCTGAGACAGAACAGAGGACACATTCAGGTGTGACAGACGTTGGACAGACGTGGATACGTGAGACTCTGAGTTTGTGTTTATACTAAATCTGGCAGACACGCTGAGGCGGAGCAGAGACAGGTCAGATTTTGGTGGAAAGCTTCCGTCCTCCGGCAGGTTGAAGACCTCATCCACAGAGACGCTTTGGGACGATAAGAACCGGAGGTCATGAATTCCTAGAACCACCACGTCGTCTTTGGCTCTGTGGAGAAAAGTAAATGTCCGTAACAGCGGTGACAGAACCTGATGTCACAAGGGCGCCGATGTTTACCTGACATTGCAGTGTTTGGCAGTGACAACCCAGCGGCGATGGATCAGCACGCCGCTGCAGTAGTGGCGTCCGTTGGACTGAAGGCTGACCTGCCAGGGCCAGAAGAAGGGACAGGACTCCGTCACGTTCTCCACAGACACGTCATCGTCCTGCGATGTCGAAAGACTGGCTAGGCCCGGAGAACGACCACAGCTGGAGCTCTGCCGCCTCCCACACCTGTCGTCTGTCTCCAGATCACATGACATCAGGACAAACATGATAAATAATGAAGGCCATCTGATCACAAGATAAAAACAGTGTCAGCTCAAACGAACCTCCGTCAGCGAGCTCGTCATCGTGCATCATCTTATCTGAAAGAGAAACAACAAACTCATCACACGTTTCAGGTAGAAACTCCGGTTGTCAGCTCGTCTGTGAACGTACTCGTGTTGTCGTACAGCCACTGGGTGTGTTCTTGCAGTTTGGTGTAGACTCCTGGTCGTTTCGCTCGTCCACAACCAACGCCCCAACTTATCAGACCCGCCAACTCGTATTTACTGCCAGTGAAGCAGGACAGAGGACCGCCAGAGTCGCCCTAACAGCGACGGACGATGAGGTTACACACGTTCGAGATGAGGTAACAGACGTTAAGAGACAAGATTACAGACGTTAGATGTTCGAGACAAGGTTACAGAAGAGGACGACGAAGATGAAGAAACTAAGATGTTGGACGGACAGATTTGTCGTGTAGACTCATCACATGTCTGACTTGTTTTAAGGGTTAGGGTTAGAGTCCAGGTTCTGATGGTCTCGTCGCCTCTGACAGGTTCAGGTCTCACCTGACAGGCGTCCACTCCTCCTCTGCCCCTTCCAGCACAGAACATGGAGGACCTGATCCTACCACTGTAGTACTGGTTACAGACATCAGAGGGCAGCACAGTGACGTTCACCTCCTGCAGTCTGCTGACTCGAGGTCCGTCTGGTCAAAGACAAGAGATGTCAGGAGGCGTCAGACTCGACGGACTTGACGTCACCTGCTCTCAGGTGTGTGAGGACTCACTCTCTCGGGTGGTGCCCCAGCCGGTGATGGTGCAGCCTCTGAAAAGCGGCAGAGGACTCGTCCAGATGTTAATGGGTCTGACGGACGTGGTGAAGACCAGAGGTTCCTGCAGCTTCAGCAAAGCCACATCGTTCTCTTTGGTCCGACTGTTGTAACGATTGTGTATGATAATGAGCGCCACGGCGACTGACTGAAAGGTGACATCATGCACACACACACACACAACAGGTTTTATATGTTCATATCACACACACAATAACATATTATATAACATAATATAAACTTTATTCATCCAGGTTCTGACTGATGTTCAGACTTTAAACACACTAACACACTAACACTAACACACACACACCTGTTGTCCTGGCTCCTCAGGGTTGTCCAGGTCATGTTTACCCGCCTTCACGCTCCAGAGTCTTGCCGTGTTGTACCTGCAGCAGGTGTGATTAATTCTCATTGATCAGCTGATGACGTCACGACTCGTCCAGAACCGTGTGTGTGTGTGTGTGTGTGTGTGTGTGTGTGAGTGAGAGAGAGAGAGAGAGAGAGAGAGAGAGAATGACCTCTGAAAGCAGTGAGCAGCAGACAGGATCCACTGCGGAGCAATGATGGCGCCCCCACAGGCCGGCATGGACGCAAAGCACAGAGACACCTGCCACGGCCACGAGTGAGCCCAGGCCTCCTGACCGCCGATGATCCGGGACTCCAGCTCCTGCTCTGGCAGGAAGCAGCGGTGGCCCGCTATGTCTGAGAGGATGACCGGGTCACAGCAACAGGTTAGTTAACGAGTTAGTTCAACTACTTGATTAAACAAGTCCAATCAATGAGTTCAGAAAAAAAGAGTTTGATCAAAAAGAGTAAAACATTAGAGAGCAACTCACAATTTAAATTTTAAAAACGGTAAAGTATTTGTACGTGAATAAAACATTTTTCCCGTTTCTCTGTATGATTAATCAACTAAATTCAACATTTTAATACAAACTCCTTATGTTATTAATATTTTCATTATATATTATTTCAACTTATAATACCAGAGAACAAACTTGCAATTTATACATTTTATATATTTATATATTCATAAAGAGGATGAAAATACAATCAC
>NC_047173.1:18308845-18321345 GCF_009819705.1 Hippoglossus hippoglossus
TGAGGAACTGGCACTGGCCACGTCTCTACCCAGCCACCCCTATGAAGATGACACCGGTGGGGACTGGGTCTCCTATGACACCGCCTTCCCCACCCGTCCCACACTGTCACTATCCACCCCCCTCCCCCTCTCCCCCTCCACCTCCACCTCCAGCATTCCGCTTCACACCCACCCAACCCACCCAGACGTCTTCCCCACCTGGGACGAGGACTACGACCTGGAGGACATGACGCCACTGGAGCCGACGGAGCTGCTGCTTCCGGACATGAACAGTCTGGAGTACTACACCAACCTGCTGGCGAAAGAAAGAGACAAAGAGAGAGAAAAAGAGAGAGAGAAAGAGAGGGAGAGAGACCAGGAGCAAGTAAACCAGACCGACTCCAAAACTCCCATCTCTCCTACAACCACACAACCTCACCCTCCGTCTCCGAGCTCCGCCTCTCCTCCAGGACAGGGCCCCAATAGTCCTCAGCCGGGGCCAACCCCCCCCCTTAATCTCTCACCGACACTCACAGGTGAGAAGAAACCACCTGTTCTGCCGATGTCCCCCAAAACACCCTCTACCCCTTTCCCTCCAAAACCTACAGACCGCATTCAGGGTCAATACCCTCCCCGCCCCCCCTCTAACACCACCAGCCGGGTGCCTCCCCCTCCCCCGCTGGGTCCGCCCACCCGCCCCGAAAGGCCGGAGCGCCTGCCGGTGGTCACAGAGACGCCGGTGAAGGATCCACCTGCCAAGTCCACCAAGGCGAGCACCACCTCCATCACCACCACCACTCAGAACACTGCCATCAGCCTGACCAGAGCGCCCCCTGTCACCACACCGAGGGTGGCCCAGCCGCTGCCCACCAGACAGTACCTGTGCAATGTTACGAAACCAGAGATGTACTTGGTCAGAGTAGGTAAGAGCGGCTCAGGTGACGTGACATGAACTTAATTACGTTTGTGTGACGACCAGCTGACGTGTTTTGTGATTGTGTGGTGCAGTCAGCTCCAGAGGGTCATCGGCTGGTTTCAGTCAGGTCCGAGATCTTCTGAGGAGAGAGTTCAACCGCTCAGTGGAGCTGCAGGTAAATACACCTGAACACGTCACACAGCTGTTCACCTGATCATCAACAGGTGTCATGGCTAAGCATCTCAAAGATCATTGGTTCTTTTAAAGGTGAGAGACAGGTGAGAGATCATGTGATCGTCAAAAAGGTTTGACTGTTCTCACCTGGCAGATCTGCAGCTGCTGCACCTTACTAATGTCACATGATAGACAGCTGTCCATCTCCTCTCCCTTTCCTCCTCAGTTCCTGAGAACGCCGTCCAGCTTCGCCTTTCGTGTCGTATCTGGACCGTTGATCTTCACTGCCATGGCCGTCATCAATGCCCTGCGCCAACCGCCACGCTCCTTTGGCCCCGTTCCCACCGTGTCACCGCTCTACACCGTACCTGACCTCAGGTATCAGATCCACTCTGTGCTGCAGTTTGTCCCCACCCACGTCGACGTCCGATTCTGTAACTTCAGTGAACGTGTGGAGAGAGGGCTGATGATGGCGTACACTGAGACACGTAGACGGTCACATGAGGCGGGAACCGTCACTGTACAGGTGAGTTGCCTGCCGAGTGCGCTCTGGCTGTGAATGATGCCTCATCACTGTCACATGATCTAAAACTACATGTGTTCTCTCTCGTTGTTTTTTTTCTCGTCCAGCTGTTGAACGTCACCATGAGCGTGTCCCGGCTTTCAGTCGAGCAGACGGTTCCCGTCGATGTCACATTTGCAGTGCGTGATGGATGGGGCTACCTTCTGGGGTCAGAGGTCAGCGAACACCTGAGGAAGCTCAGCCTGGTTGAGTTCAGCTTCTTCGTCGGATTTCCTGCTCTGCAGATCGCAGAACGTACGACACGTTTACAGTTCGTTTATAAACACACACTGTGTTTGTCGAAGCTGCGTTAAACATTGACCTACCAAGAATACCTACCTGCCTATGTAACATTCAGTAGATGAGACTCGTTAAACAACTTTTAACAACAGTTTTACACATGTAACGTGTGTATACATGTCGCAGTTATGTATATATGTCTGTGGTTATGTGCACATGTTAATTGCAGGTTTGAACATACCATAAACGTGTTCAATGTCATTTCCTTAGCGTTTCACTACCTTGAGCTGAACACGTCTCATCACCTGCGCTTCACCTGGGTCCGAACAGGTGAGGTCCCAACTGAGCTCTTTGTTCTCTGTTGTTACCTCCTTTTGTGTTTGTGCTTCTGTGTTGTTTAGTATTTGTGTAGTGATTAGCCGACACTGTGTGTGTGTGTGTGTTTCAGTGCTACTGGGCGTTCAGGAGCAGCAGGTGACGGAGAGAAGTTTTAAAGCTCGTCTGGAGCGACGTCTGGCTCAGCTGCTGGAGGAGGGACTGCAGGAGTCCAGCAGGAGGCGGAGGAGAGCCACAGCTGTGGGCAACAACAGTCTGCAGGTGACACAACGCAAACATACACACTTCTTTATCTTATATAAACATCTTACATGTAGGGGTGTGCGATATTTATCATCTACGATAATATCTTAATTGTTGTTTTAACGATGTGCGAGCTCACGTTATCGAGAAAATGATGATCCATGAGCCACACATTCACGCTCTGCATGTCAGTTTATTTGGCTGATCAGATGGAGCCTGCTGCTCTAGATGATAAATGAAAGACATTCAGATCCTTGAAAGGTTTTTCCGTCAGTGAATCATTGTGGGAAGAAGAGAATAAGAAGAAAATAGAGAAAACAGAGAATTTGAAAAAAGAGATTTGACGGAGAGAAGCGGCTCCTCCGACTAAATTCTCCTGGTTTGACGCAGTCAGCGCACAGCGAATGATGGAGACACAGAGGAGCAGTAAATTACTGACAGAGCCGCTAAAGACTGTAAAAAAAATAATTCACGCTCCAAACATGTGTGAAAGACCCAAATTAACACGAAGTGGACTTAGTGGAGCTGCGCTCGGCTCCCTGGTGCTGGCGCTGCGGACGGCTGTGCACCTTCTCCCAGCTGAGGAGCCGTCTGTGGTCTCTGCGTCCAAAGCCAGGGACAGTTTATGTTTATTCATAGCAAGTCATATCGTCATTGCGATATTAAACAACGTTATCGCATATCGCATGTTTCCAAATATCGCACACCCCTAGATACATGTACATGAAACTTAGGGTTCTTGAAGTATCTAATAAATGGATGTTTAGTACCGTTTAGAACCAGCAGGGTGTTGTGATTCTTTGACTCACCTGTTCTGTTTCAGGTGGTGCGTGTGGCGAGGCTGTCAGGCTCAGAGCGCCCCCTGGAGGTCATGTATTTTGTGGAGGGTCAGAACGGTGAGCGAATCCCTGCGGAGAAAACTGCCGCCACCTTGAACCGCCTCGACCTTCAGAGGGCCGCCATCGTCCTCGGACACCGAGTTCAAAGACCTCTGGCCCAACGTGAGTCTCACCTGTCTCTCCCTCACCTGTCTGTCTCTCACCTGTCTCTCTCTCTCTCACCTGTCTCTCTCTCTCACCTGTCTGTCTCCAGCAATGGAGAGGGTCTCTGTCCCTCCGGCGGAGACTCAGAGCAGCAGTATCTTGCTGATCGTGGGCGTGGTTGTCCCCGTGCTGCTCGCTGTTTTCATCATCATCATCCTCTACTGGAAACTGTGCGGCTCAGAGAAACTCGAGTTCCAACCGGACGCCATCAACACCATCCAGCAGAGGCAGAAGGTCAGAGGTCAAAGGGAAGTCGTCGGCTCTTTGTTTGCATGTGCATTTTAACTGACCAATTAGGCGTCTCCTCTCTCAGCTTCAGGCTCCGAGCGTCAAAGGCTTTGACTTCGCCAAACTCCACCTGGGTCAACACAGTAAAGACGACATCATGGTGATCCAGGAGCCCGGGCCACTGCCCGCCCCTGTCAAAGAGGCTACGCCCCCCGATGGCGGAGACCTCAACACCCCCAAATCTAAAGGATCGTCCACTAAGGCCGGACGGTCGGGCCGCCGCAGGGGAAGGTGAGACACGTTCTTTCTTCCACACTTGTGAGGACTTACATTGACCAACACTGGTAAATGTGATGCTACTACATTAACGTAAACGTGATGAACGTGATGCTACAATAACGTAAACATAACGTGACTCTCACCACCCTCATATGACAGTAACATCTCTTCTGTCAGACTCAGCCCGTCAGACGGGGACTCGTTAGGCAGCGACCAATCCAGTGGCAGAGAGTCAGCAGAGGAGAGCACCCGACCTGTGGCCACGCCCAGTGAGGGGAAACAGCACAGGAAGACGCCCAAAAATGGTCAGAGACACGGTGACATCATCATCATCAACATTTAATTTCTATATAAATATTTGATGTTAACTTCTGTTTTTTATTTTCATGTCTCTGCACTGAAGGACGAAGCAAGATCGGCACGTTCCTTTATTTTCATCATCTTCATCATCATCATCTTCATCATCACCATCATCTTCCTCATCCTCATCCTCATCCTCATCCTCATCATCATCTTCATCATCATCTTTATCACTATCATCATCATCATCATCATCATCATCTTCTTCGTCATCATCATCATCATCATCATCATCATGATCATCATCATCATCATCTTCTTCGTCATCATCATCATCATCCTCTACCTCATCCTC
Organism: Hippoglossus hippoglossus; assembly: GCF_009819705.1. Lineage (NCBI taxonomy): Eukaryota > Metazoa > Chordata > Actinopteri > Pleuronectiformes > Pleuronectidae > Hippoglossus > Hippoglossus hippoglossus. Next base: position 18,313,501 of record NC_047173.1, read on the forward strand.
ATCATCATCATCATCATCTTCTTCGTCATCATGATCATCATCATCATCATGATCATCATCATCTTCTTCGTCATCATCATCATGATCATCATCTTCTTCGTCATCATCATCATCATCATCATCATCATCATCTTCTTCGTCATCATCATCATCTTCAGTCACTGATTTGATCCAGAATCTGCTTTGATGTAAAGTTCTCTTCCTCCAGCAGTTCCTTCAGGCAGCGGTCCAGACGAGCCTCTGTCCTCATCCTCCATCTTTGACCACGTAGACCGTCTTTCTCGAGGCTCGTCTGACGGCACGCGGCGACAGGCCAACAAGGTGCAGCTGATCGCCATGCAGCCTCGACCGAGTCTGCAGCCGGCGCATGCCCCGCCCCATCCAAGCCCAACGCTTACGGAGAAGGTCAACACAGAGGTGAGACACCTTGCCTGTTTACCATGTTTTACACCTGCATGACGTCACCCTCCTCTGTGCTCCTGCAGGTGGCGCTGAGACACAAGTCAGAGATCGAACATCACAGGAACAAACTCCGGCAGCGCGCTAAGAGGCGGGGTCAGTGTGACTTTCCCTCCATGGACGACATAATGGATGCCTTCGGAGACGGGCCGGTGCAGAGCGAGGTTGCACAGCGACTCTACAGCTCCGCCCACGACCACATGGATTGTATTCTGCAGGCCGACACCCCCTCACCCCCGACCCCCACCGACTCCAGGAAGAGGTCAGAGTTCACCTGAGAGACATTGAGTCAGGGGAGACTCTACAGTTAACTGAAATCATGTGATCTCCACATACATTAACGTGTTTGACAACGTATAATATATATCAAACATCACAAACAGATGCTGAAAGGTTGTAAAGGAACCATTTGAACAAAAGTTACAGTTAGAATTAAAAATCACACATATTCTAATTGTGTGGTGTCCATCCAGGGGGAGGCGCTCTCCTCGGGGTCGCCGTGCTCAACCAGGACCTGGAAGTCTTCCTGATACCGACAGAGATCGCCTTCTTACCGATCAGAGCGCCACCTACAGGAAGTACCCGGGACTCAACAACGTGGCCTACATGGTGAGACAAAGAACGATAACTGGTGACAGATTTAAATGTGTGTTTAACTATCACCAGCACAGCTCTGGTCATGTGGTTGTCCTCATGAAGTTCGTAGGTGGGATTTAGTCTGAGTTCCTCTTTATTTCTCATTTTAATGAATCAAACTTAGTCTGATCCAATAATAATGTATTAAATGTGAATGACAGGGGGCCTGAAGTTGATCCTTGTGGAACACCTTTATTAATGATTGATCATACTGAACATCTTTATTTTCTCAATATTCTGCCTCCTCTCTCACAGTCGGACCCTGACCTGCCCCCAGATCATGGCAGTCCGTCTCCTACAGACGAGGTGTTTGACCCGGCCCCAGCTCCACCCCCCTACATGCCCCCACAGCCATCCATTGAGGAGGCCCGGCAACAGATGCACTCTCTTCTGGATGACGCCTTTGCTCTGGTTTCACCGTCCTCGCAGGGCAGCGCCGGGGTGAGCGGGATAAGCCCTGCCCTGCCCTGCCCCTCCCCTCAGGTCCGTCCCCCGGGCAGACAGTGGGGTTCCTACCCAGCAGCCCCCTCTCACAGCCCCTTCTCTGCAGTGAGTTTGTCGACTTGCAGCTGAGGACCAAAACTTGTCATGAATCAGAGTTCAGTTTTCATTGTGTTCTTCTCCTCTTCCTGCAGAGATACGTAGAGTTAGGAATGTCTCCTACGTCGGTCCAGGGCCTCCTGCAGGGGTCAGTGTCACATAAAACCAGGTCAAGGTCTAAAGGTTGGACGTGAACTGGTACTGATACTCTGTGTTTTATTCAGGCAGGGCCTGAGCTCAGGAGGGTATGTTTCCACTGGAGATCAGCTGCAGGAGTCAGTTTACTCCAACAGGGGGCAATATGAGGACCCCCCCTCCTCCTCCAGACCACGGCCTGTTGGGGGCAGCACAGGTAAAGTCAATCTGAGGATGCATGTCCAAGATTCACTCTAAATTTCGCTTCCTGTCAGTCTTTTATGTTGTATTTGTTGACTTTATCTACGGAATATTTTCCTCCAGGAGCACAGCTCCACCACCTGACGCAGGTGGGTTTGTCCAGTCAGATCGGTGCTTACCCTGGGGTAGGTCGCAGCATGTCTGGCCCCACCGGCTCAAGCTGGACCCAGCAGCATTCAGACCAGGAACTATCAAGACCAGGAGACAGCAGAGAGAGCGTGAGTCTGATGAGATTCAAAATCAAACAAAACTGGACCAAACAAACAAATATCAGTGTAGTAATGAGTCCAGACCAGTTAAAGAAAGTTTAGACAGTCTAGACCAGTTCTCTTTAGATCAGTCCTTACCAGTACTTGTTTATACTTGTGAAAATGTCCCAGTTGACTTTGTCCAAATCAAACTCACTTGTAAATCGTTTGCATTGGAGAGTAATGCACATCTTTGAGTCTTGTGTTGGTCTCATTTTGTTTCCATGTCCTGTCTGTGACTGACAAAGTGTTGTGAATACATTTTCACCATCTCTTAATTTTCCCGCAGGTGCTGTCGTTTCCTGAGTTCTCCTCTTCCTCTGTTTTCCAGATGCCCAGCTCCTCATTGCGTGACCCATCGGCACCACCTCTCCTCCTGACCTCACCAACTCCAGAATATCCACCAGAGGACGCCTCGCCCTCCGCCCACACCTCTGCCTCGCTTATCAAGGCTATCAGAGAGGAGCTGCGTCGCCTGGCCCAGAAGCAGGTGGTGACCAGTTACCCTTAGACCTATGTGGACTGGTTTGGATCAGGACTCTGCTGGTCCCAATAGTTATTGTTTTGAACCACCAGAGCGTGAATGGACTGGATTCGAAATTTTAAACTAATGATCCACACTTTTGACTCTCTTGAGCAGATTTGCGTCTCAGTAGCTAAACCTAAATTAACTCCGGACCATGATCCACGTCTCCTGTTTCCTGACTGAAAGACCTCTGGTACTTAACAGGGTTCTGTCTGTCTGTCTGTTGGTCATTCTTCAACTCTGTGTTTCATCAGGAGTTTGACTCATTACATTCCTACTGAAGTGCTTCCTGGACTGGATTGTCCCATATAGAGTCTTAGACCTGATCATACTTTCTGAATTTGTGGAGGGGGTTGTCACTCTTGACCTTTTGGTGCTGATCATCCCTCATGGAGGTCTGGAGTACATTGTACCTTCTGGATGGATGGCATAGCTGAACCACCTTAGGCTGTCCTGATCACCTACAGTGGAAGATCTCTATTTACCATCTGCAGTGGTTTGTCCCATCTGATCCTATGGAGTGGATTGTTCATTCTGGAGTTCTAGAGTGGAAATTCATTCCTGAACTCTTTGTGTTAATGGTTCATCCTAATCTTCTCATGTGAATTATTCATTTTTAACTTCTGGAACAGATTGTCCATCCAAGATTTCAGATTTGGACAGTCCCGTCCAGCGGATTGTTTCTTCTAGAGTTGTTGAGTTGAAATTATTTCTTGAACTCCTGCAGCTGATTGCATTGGATAGTCCTACCTGAAGAGCTAGAGTTGATGGTCCATCCTAACCTTCTCATGTGGATCATTCCCTCTGAACTTCTGGAACAGATTGTCCCTCTAAGATTGGGAAAATCCCTTCTGACCCTCTGGAGTGGATGGTCCTTCCTTGACTTCTGGATCTGGACCATCGCTTCTGGAGTTTTGAAGTGGATTATCCCTCTGGACGTTCTGTGGTGCTAACCATCAGCCTCATACCATCTTCTCATTAACCACTTATTGCCTTCCACACTTCCATCAGCCATGGGAATCAGGTCTCTTTTCATAAAGCATATTGATGAGGTCTTTGCACTGTCGACAGCAGGAGGTGGAGTAAAGTAAGTACAACATAGGGGCAAAAAACAGGAAAAGTATGTATAAATATCTATGAAAATGAATACAAATATATGTAAAGAGATAGAATCCAAATGAGCACAATTTAATGTCAGAGTTATTATTGGAGTATTGAGATGTTACATATTTTCTATTGCCTATATATGAAAGTAAACTTAAATCTTTTATTTTAATGACAAAAGACCAAACTACTGTTCTATGGTTGTAGTCCTACGTATTTGAGCTTGCTGTAGATTTTGAGCCGTCTTTTGTTTCTCTTTGGAGACGTTGCTTGGCGTAGCTGCTAGTGCACGTGTTCATGTATAGGTGGCAATGAAAAAAATTGCGTGATTGCGTTGCTTTATGGAGTTTTTACGTCGCTGATTTGTTGCATCCATCTTTGGGCTGAGCGCTGAGTCTGTTGGGCATCAGGTGGATTCATGTAGAGGAGCAGAGACGGGAACGGCCAGGAACTGAAGCAGTGTCCCCTGGAGGCTGTAATATGTATAACACACAAACTAACTTTCTTACCACCAACTGAGTGTCATCAGTGCACCAGTGATGGGAGATTCCTTCAAAACTTATTTTTACCTGATTGCAGGTAAACAAATATGATCAGCATTTAACAGCTGCCTCATTAGTGCCCCTTGAGGCTGTTATGTTCACTACACACCAGAAGAATAAACAATTAAAAAGATAAATCTTTACCATCATTTTAGTAGGTTGGGGTAAAAACTTATAAGTAAGGTTTGTAAAGGTTGAATATTATTTTGAAATCCAGTCGATCGTGTGGTTCCCGTCGCTCCTGGTTGGATGGTTCCTGTTTATTATCGCTTTAAAACTGGTTGAGGGGGTTTATTAGTCTTTGCTCTTCTTCAGCATGTTCGACTCAGTTTGAAGCTTTAGCTACTCGTGATGTTCCAGTCAATGTTAGCATGCTGCTAAAAGATGTTAAAAACAAAGATAATAGAAGTTAAGAGGTGTTCCATGTTCAGAGTGAGCGAAGAGTGATTTACGTCACAGTGCCATAAAAACATCTTTCATCTCAACACAAGAAAAAAATCCATCATATAAAACATTGTTTTTTCAACATTTTAAAAAGATATTTTGGAATCTGAATGAAGACAATTAAAATAAACATATAAATGAAAGTGAATTTGATGTTGAATAGAAAATAATATTAAGAAAAGATTTTATGTGTGATTTTTCTGCTGAACCTACTCACATCCTTCATGGACCAGAAACGAACCACTTGGACTCTGATTCAACCTAGCGCCTTGGACTTGGCCACGCCCACTGGATCACACGGTGCTAACTTAACGAGTTGAGGTGAAACTCTCGCACAAAACACGAACACGGACACAAAAACCTGCAGTTTGTCTTCTCACGTCAAAACAGGCTCCATAAATGGAATGTTTCAGTGTTTTTTAGAGTTTCAGTTTTTCTCGATCTGAGACGAATATGTGGAAGTTTATTTATGACAAAACGACTGATTCTGACCAGAATCACTGAGACTCTGGTTCGTACAACAACACGGCCACAAAGATTTATATCCCACAGCAAAGGGCCGTGAGTCATGTGATGCTCATTTACAGCGAGCAGTTGCTCTTGTTCTGTCATGAATGAACAACAACATTCCTGCTGCTCCTCTGGACACCAACACGCACCTGGGCCCAGGTCCGGCTGGGATCCAGGTACCCTGGTTAAAGCTGCTTTTTGTAGACGGAGCCTGCAGGGGGAGCTGTTTTCCTGTCATATAAAATCAGTGAGGGGGACTCACCTGTTGAGCAGCAGTCAGGTGAGCTCACAGCGGATCTGTGTCAAATGACCTGTTCTAAACTCTGTGGATTCAAATCAGTTTAACAAACATTAAAGACAAAAATTCAGGTTCAGATGCTTTGTGTTGATTTTTCACTCTGAGAGAAAATCACAGTCAAGAATGTAAAGCTAATGATTCATGATCATCTCTGTCCACTGGGGGGCAGCGTTGCTCCCAAAAACACAATACAAAAACAAATGGTAGAGTTTGGATGAAAACTACAAATGAAAATTGGTAAAGATAAAACAGATTTAGGGAAGTTTAATAATTTGATATTTAATTGATATCGCGTTGTTTGTTATAAAGTATCAGTTTCAATGTTTGAAACCAGATTTTTTTTTAATTAAAAAAATAAAACATTTGTTATAATTGTAGAGAAGCTGCAGTGACAGAAAAACGAAGTTATTATTTCAAGAAAAACTGCGTTTATATAAAAAGAAATGATCATATTTAAAGAATGAAATCTTTTGAGGAGATTTTGAGAATAATATAGAGTAATATATTATTCTCCAAATCTCTCTCTCTCTCTCTATATATATATATATAGAAATATATTATTCTCAAAATCTCCTCCAAAGACATTAGAAACATTAAATAATACACACATGAAATAGCAGAACAGACAGATACTCTGACAGAGGTTATATAGCTTCACACAATCATATATAAATGATGTATATGTATATATATATCATATATATCAAAGGAAAACGCTATTCAAACTGTTTTATACATATCATTTATCCCTCGTGTTTAAAAAAGAGAACTTCGTGTTTTCTTTTTGTCCTTTTTCACAAATATGTACAAGTTTATTTTAAAAAATCTAAAAAGCATGCATTGCGTTAGGACCAGAATGCATTGCGTTACAACCAGCGTGCATTGCGTTATAACCAGCATGCATTGCGTTAGTACCAGCATGCAGCGTTGCACAGGGATCATATGACCGGTGCAGGTCACGTGGCTCTGTGTTGTTGTAGCTGAAGTGCCTGAGTTGTCCACCAGGGGACTGTGGCTCGAGGACTGACGCGGAGCTCAGAGCTCGGACCGGGTCCTGATGGAAGATGAACCCGCCTCACGGAGCCGGTTCTCCGCGTCATGACGGCGGGAGGAGCCGCTGGTCCCGTTTCTCCTGTTGGCTGGAATGTGTGTGTGTCGTTACCTTCGACCTGGAGCTCGGACAGGCTGTGGAGGTTAGCTTAGCATCGTTAGCTTAGCATCGTTAGCATCATGTAATTCATATGATTATAACTAATAATAACTAAAACACTAATGATTCGACTTGTTTCATCAGATCTCATCTGTTTATGTGAACATTTATAAAATTTATATGAATATCAAATTATCGTCACATTAAAATGTGAATCAAAGTTTTTATTTAATAAAGAAACAAAGATTCAATTCAACAGTAGCATACATGTAACATACATGTAATATACATGTCTGTATGAATATACATGTAACATGTAATTTTAATGGAACAAAGATGTAATATACATGTAACATACGTGTCTATGAATATACATGTAACATACATGTAATATACGTGTCTGTATGAATATACATGTAACATATGTAATTTTAATGGAACAAAGATTCAATATACATGTAACATACGTGTCTGTATGAAGATACATGTAACATGTGACACGTTCCAGCTCAATGAAAATTAACTGAGCAGAAATTTGACTGAGGTTTGGTCTGTGGTTAAAACAGTAGAACATTGATGATGTCATCAGTGACGCAGTGTGACTGTCACCACACTTTGTAAAACAGAAAACTGACGTCATGGTTTTGTTTGTGTTTTTTAAGCTGATGTTTCCTCCAGATGTGAAACTCACTGAGAAGGAGGTGAAGTTTTGTATCTTTCTTTCGTCATCTCTGATCATCACTCCATCATGTTATTGATCCTGTTTCTTGTGATTTCTTGTCAGAAAACCAGTATCTGCTACTTGTCCTTCCCCGACTCGTACTCAGGTGAAAACTCACTTACTAATCACCATTTTGTTGTGGTGTCTGAATGTTGAGAAATCTTTTTTTATACCCTATGATATACAACGCATTGTGAAAAGTAGGGTACTGATGGTCACTATACACGAACAGCCCGACCTCATGTCGTATAAATGTAAATATGAACAGAGC